>NC_139148.1:20597103-20639603 GCF_964270905.1 Leucopleurus acutus
CACTCTTACTTCCATTGCCTTTTGCTTTTCAAATGTAGCAGTACTTCATGACAGCTATCGTGTGCTGGCGGATCTGAGGGTTTTAGAGCTATGCAATGATGTTCAGTAACTCTATCTTGTTCGGCTGCAAATATTCGGTGTTCAATAACCCTCAAAATTTCTCATTTCTTACCTGTGGTGATATGGGCTGATAGTTTTTAGGTTGTAGGTTGCAATATGCAGTAGTCTCACAGGTACATTAGTTCAAATAGTTTAAACTCTAAGCACCAGTGGAATTATTGTTTATCTCCTTGCCTCTGCATTTATATTTAGAACATTTAAAAAGAATAAACTGGGTTTCTTTTTTGTAAAGACTCTTAACAACATAATTATAAGTGGTACAAAAGGCATGCAAAGAAGCAGTAGATATCCATCCCACCCATTCAGCATCTCAGGCAGTGCAATCCATGCTGCCCAGCGGTGCTTGAAGAAGGATCATTTCTTTAGGAATCCATAGAACTCATCTTAAATCTTGTTAAGACAAAACAAAAGAATTAGTATTTCTTTTTGCTCCACACCATTTGATAGGGAAGTTTAACATAAATGAACACCACGGACACCAGTTGCTTTTTTTAAATGCGGTATTCTAATACCAGGGCCCATTGATGGAGGATTGGTGTGTTTTTATTAGCGAATGGCTGTTTTTTCTTAAGTATGAATATCCACCAAGCTGATTTTCAGTCAGGTATCACATTTTACTGCAACACCATGGTGTGTTCTACAGAAAAACTAAGAAGTAGAATCTTACTGTAAGTAAATGTATTATTGTACAAATCTAAGGGAATAACAGGTCAAATCTAGTCCCCTAAAACGTGCCAGCTACGTGTTCTACACAAACAGCGTTAACATGGTATGAATATTAGTTGTTATAAAGGAGTTCCAGTATGTTGTAGAACTTAGTGTTTGTCTAAGTATAGACCACAAGCCATATATCAACAAATTAAACTTGAACTGTTTCAAAAAAAAGGAGTTCCAATAAGCAAATTGGATCAGGTACACCCTTATATGCCACCTGACTTTTAACCTTCATAGAATAACCAACGTTCCTTGTACTCTCTATATTTATCACAACACCTCTTTATCTTTTGTTTAATCTTAACCTTATGGCATGGACCCTATTTGGGGAGTCGCAGAACTAGAGCGTGATCTTGAGGAACTAGGAGGGAACCCACACCAAATTCTCAGGTGCCCTGACCACAGGGAACACTGACCTCAGATCTTTCTGCAGGGTCTGAGCTCGGGCCATAGCCTGTCTCTTGCCCATGTCATTCCCCGCATGTGCATATTTTCCTCCTCTGAGAGCTTTTTGTCAGAGGTGGAGGCTGTCGTAGCCACTGCCCTTGCCTGTTCTTTCCTCCTGTTTGGAAAGCTTAGCACTTGCTTTTATCAGTTTTCAGAGCAGCCCCTGCTAGCCTCGCGATGGACTGTGAGGTTTTGTACTCGAACACCTGGTCAGAGTTCTTTTTAGTCATCTAGCGGTTTAGTAACTTCTCGAGGCCAACGTTTCGTAGCTTGTAAGACAACGTCAGTGGTAGTACCTGACACATCAGGTCATAAGAAAGACTACATGGGATTATGCATCTCCAGTGCTTAGTGCCTCAAGAGCACTCGCTGTTAACGTTCATTATTCTGTTCTGAGGTAACAGTGGATGACGTGGCTCGGTCGGGTTCCTCCACGTGCTCCGCCCCCGCCCGCTCCCGCCCTGAGATTCAGCCCTAGGCTGGGGCCTCGCTGCCCCGTCTTTCCGAGGCGTCCATCTGGAAGCTTCCGTTGTCTCGCCGCTCTCCCCCCCGCCCCCCCAAGTCAGAACGATACCACTCCGCGCTGTCCTTGCTCCTGGCCCTCCCTGCACTTTGCCAGCATGGGAGTTTCCTTTTCAGTGTTGGTGAATGTGGCCCCAAAGTCAGCTTTAGGAAGGGACACTGATAAGGGCAGCTTGAGGAAGTGGCTACAAGCAAGGAAAGGACACTAAGTTCTTAAGTCCTCCAAGGCCCAGCACCCAGTATTGTACCTAACCTGGTCGTTGTTCAGTAAAGAGTTATTGAACGAGTCATGCTATTCTGAGAGACTGGAGCTATCAAGTGACTTTCCCGGGTTACAAGTAGCAGCATCAGGACTGTGACCATCCTTGGGGACCCTAGTCCAGAATTCTGCTCATCACATACGCTAAGACAGCCGTTGATGAGTAACAAGTTGCACGCCATCCTCACTGCAGTCCCTCTTTCAGTAGGATGCCTCCAGAGCCCTGGCGTGAGCCTCACAAGCTAAGCCAGGCCACAGGGCTGGCAGGGACATGAGTCCAGAAAGCCGATTACAGCTGCCCACCCAAGGACCAGCGCGGCCACTGAAGGGGCGCCTGGGCTTTCGGCGGCTTCTGATACGGTTCGCCTCCTCTGAAGGGAAAATTGGAGGTTTTTTGAAATGCTCAGGAAATGCCATAGGAGTTGTCAAATATCTGAAAACAAGTGGGTAAAAACAGAAAACTGCTTGTGCCGAAACAGTAGAATTCCTTTTTCAGATTGATTTCTCTAACCTTGGGTCTTTAGGAAAAATTCAACTTCAGGTCTAACTCCAGTCATCTAGAGGTGTACTGTCTTGTAGTAGAGTAAGACACTGAACCAGAACAAATTTCATTTAACCTTTCAAAAGTGAGATTCTCACACCGTTGACCTTCTTGACTTCAAGGAGCAAAACTGAGCTCTCCGTTCTCTGCTGCACAGGTAAAACGAGAGAGGGGAGGGGAGCGCCCCAGGCAATGCGTGTCTCTCAAACTTGGCTTGCTTAGAAAGTATACGTTATGGTTTACATGTGGAAATTGGCCCTTTGCAGATAGTTACAGATACGAATTTCCAGATTGTTCTGTCTAGCTTACTCTCATGTTAAATGGAACAACTATATTTCCGTTCAAGAGGGATTTAGTTCAGCTGCCTTTCCATGGTACCATAGAAAAATTCTCAAAGCCTGGATTCCAAATACTACTAATGAAAATTAGAGCACCAGTATTTTCTAATTGGTGGGTGTTGGTTTGTTTTGGGCTCAGTGTGCGTCAGGTATGGCTTTACCATATGCTCATACCAACACCTACGGTGTGTTGGTCTTAGCTGGGTTTTGAAAAGCGGTGTATAACTTTCCTGGTTCAAAACTCATTTGACCCTTGGTACTCCCTCAGAAATATTTTTGGTTTCTACCATGTTCCAGCATATGATAACTCTTCTGTTAGAGTTTTGTGACGTACATTATGCAGCTTGTTTCCAGAAAGATCCCCAGCCTCATTCACGTTGCACAGGTGCTCAGGCTCCTTGGCTGTTGGAGAAGCTCTTCGTGTTGCTGGGAACCTAGGTGATTTGCTAGCTCGGCTCTCAGGAGCCTGTGTAGCCAGCCTTCAGTCTCCATCCACCAGCAAAGAATGCTTAAGAATCATGGCAGGAAAAAAACCAAACTGCCCAGGATTTATGTCTATATGTATACTAAAGATTTAGAAACCATGTGGATGAAGTCACACATAATCCTTTGAGGATAATTTCTTTCAGTTGCAGCTTTTCATCTAGTCACGCTCAAGAGCCACTCCTTTCAGGAACTGATCAGCAAAGAAAGACAAAAGGAGAGTAGTCTAGTACCAAGAAAGACCTGATTAGGGCTTCCCTGGTGGCGCAGTGGTTAAGAATCTGCCTGCCAGTACAGGGGACACGGGTTCGATCCCTGGTCCGGGAAGATCCCACATGCCGCGGAGCAACTAAGCCCATGCCCCACAACTACTGAGCCTGTGCTCTAGAGCCTGTGGTGCTCTGAAACAAGAGAAGCCATAACATTGAGAAACCCGCGTACCACAACGAAGAGTAGCCCCCGCTTGCCACAACTAGAGAAAGCCCGCGCGCAGCAACAAAGACTCAGCACAGCCCCAAAGTTAATTAATTAATTAATTAAAAAGAAAAGAAAGACCTGATTAAATTTTCACAGCATAATGGCTTCTCATGCTGATGAGTGTATGCAATGTTATATAGTACAGTGGTTCTCAAACCTTTCGTTCTGTGGGACCCTGCACACTCTTAAATTTACGAGAATGGCAGAGTTGCTGCTTATGTGGGTTATATTTATTTATTTATTTATTTATTTATTTTAACATGTTTATTGGAGTATAATTGCTTTACAATGCTGTGTTAGCTTCTGCTTTATAACAAAGTGAATCAGCTATATATATATACATATATCCCCATATCTCTTCCCTCTTGCGTCTCCCTCCCTCCCTATCCCAGCCCTCTAGGTGGTCACAAAGCACCAAGCTGATCTCCCTGTGCTATGCGGCTGCTTCCTACTAGCTATCGGTTTTACATTTGGTAGTGTATATATGTCCGTGCCACTCTCTCACTTTGTCCCAGCTTACCCTTCCCCCTCCCCATGTCCTCAAGTCCATTATCTGGTAGGTCTGAGTCTTTATTCCCTTCCTGCCCCTAGGTTATAAATTAAAACTGAGACATCTACAAACTGTTAACCCACTTATAAGCAACAACAAGCCTATTATATGACAAAATTTTTTAATGAAAAATAACTACCTGTCTTACAAAGCAAAATAATTTAGTAAGAATAGTGGTATTGTTTTAAATTTTTGCAAATCTCTTTGATGTCTGGCTTCAAAAACAGCTGGATTCTCATATCTGCTTCTGCATCGAATCTATTGTGATATGTTGTTGTGTTGTTTTGGTGGAAGTATATGAAGAAAATTTGGCTTCACACAGGTATGAAGCTGGAAAAGATAGGAGTATTTTAATAGCCTTTTCCATTAATAATGGGTATTCTTTTTTGTCACTCCACCAAACCTTGTAGCATGGTAGTTTCTTAAAGGTTATTTCCAATGTGGAATCTGAAACCATATCAATAAGCCGTTTGTACTCCGGTACATGAACATCCAGTATCTTGAATGGTATATAACATTGTATTTCTGTTTTCCAAATATTTGACAATGAGCGTATATTACTTTTATGGGGGATGGTGCTGATTACATTTTGAAATTTATATACAGTACGGTTCACTCTCTGGTGTACAGTTCACTCTCTGGTGTACAGTTCCATGAGTGTTTACAATTGCATGAGAGTCATATTACTGTTACCCCAATCAAGATACAAAACACATCTATCACCCACACCCCCTGTCCACAGTTCCCTTGTGCTACTTCTTTCAGTTGCACTTTAAAAAATATTTATTTATTTATTTTTGGCTGCATTGGGTCTTCACTGCTGTGCACAGGCATTCTCTAGTTACGGGGAGCAGGGGCTACTCTTTGTTGCAGTGCGCGGGATTCTCATTGCGGTGGCTTCTCTCGCCGCGGAGCAAAGGCTCTAGGTGCGTGGGCTCAGTAGTTGTGGCTCGCAGGCTCAGTAGTTGTGGAGTGCAGGCTTAGTTGCTCCACGACATGTGGAATTTTCTCGGACCAGGGCTTGAACCCGTGTCCCCTGCGTTGGCAGGTGGATTCTTAACCACTGGGCCACCAGGGAAGTCCTCAGTTGCACTTTTAAAATAAGTTCATTCAAAAGGCTAACCTCACATCATATGCTGAGTCCTACCACTTTTGCTTATGAAGTGTCATGTTTTCCATCCATGGCATTATCTTCCACCTGGGACCCACCTCTCACCTCCTTATGGAATATGCTGCCGCCGTTCTCAAAGATGTGCAGAATGAAACATTGTAATATATGTGTTTCTTTGCTTAGCTAGGAGTGGGTAGGTACTTGATCTGTGAATATAAAATTAAATTCTAAGGACAACTCCCCCACAAACAACACTGAAGAAAAATTCTAACATATCCGTTGGAACTTCATCAGCAGAGAAATTTTAGATCTGAGGATTTGAAAAAGAAAATTAGGTCATGTCTTCAACTCAGTTACTTTCGTTCAATGGGTCATGAAGACAGAACCCCAGCAGCATGAGCAGTGGGTCCAGCACTCAAGTAATTATATCCCCTACTCCAGCTTCCTAGAAATGAAACCTAGATATTGAGCTACTTAAAAGGAAGACTTAATTTTCCTGTATTCAAATGTGCATCCATTTTAACCTACCCATGTCTATAGCATTTTGCTGTTTTACCGATTCTAGCACATGTATAGATTTATGTAACTACCACCACATTCAGGATACAGAATAGTCATATCGCCCAAAAAAACTTCCTCCTGCTATCCCCTTATAATCACACGTTCCTCCCCACCACTAACTCGATCTGTCATGGATGGATCAGTAATGGATCTGTTCTCCTCACTCTATTACTGTCTTTCCAAGAATGTCATAGAAATGGAATCACCTATAGTACACAGCCTTTGGGACTGTCTTCCTTCATGTAGGTTGTTCCTTTTATTACAGAATATTATTCCAGTGTATGGATGTATCAGTTTCTTTGATCCAGTTACCCAGTGGAAAGTGTTTGGCCAGTTTTTAGTAATTATGAATTCAGCTTATATAAACATTCGTGTATAGGATTTTGTGTGAGCATAACTTTTCATTCTTATCGGTTAAATAACCAGGAGTAGAATTGCTGGCTCATATGTTAAGTGTATTTTTACCCTTTTAAAGACATTGCCAAACTATTTTTCAGAGTAACAGCACCATTCTTCATTACCACTAGCAGCATACGAGAGTTCCAGTTTCTCGGCATCCTCATAAGCTCTCGGTATAGTTGGTGTTTTTTATTTTAGGCATTCTAATAGGTGTGGGCAGTATCTCATCATGGTTTTAACTTGCATTTCCCTGATGGTTAGTGTATTTATATTTGCCATCCTTATATCATTTTTGGTGAAGTGTCCAAATTATCCCCCATTTTAAAATTTGCATTATTTTCTTACTGTTGAGTTTTGAGTTCTTATATATTCTAGATACACGTCCTTTGTTGGATATGTGATTTGCAAATATTTCCTCCCATTCTGTAGCTTGTACTTTTATTCTCTTAATGCTGTGTTTCACAGAACAAACTTAAAATTTTTTTTATTTTATAGATCTTGCTTTTGGTCTAATGTCTAAGAATTCAAATTTTATGTCTAGATCTATGATCCATCTTGAGTTAATTTTTGTGTAAGGTATGAGGGTTAGGACAAGGTTCATTTTTTGTGGGGGGAGGGTCTATGTAAGTCCAATTGTCCTAACACCACTTACTGAAAAGACTGTTCTTACACCTTTGAATTGCTTCTGTACCCTTGTCAAAAACCATTTGAGCATACTTGTGTGGGTCTATTTCTGGACCCTCTGTTCTCTTTCATTGATCTCTGTGTTTAGCCCTTTGCCAACATCACAGTCTGGATTACTGTAGCTTTATAGTAAGTCTTATGTAGTGTGATTCCTCCATTATATTTTTTAATAGAATGTTTTAGCTATTCTAGTTCTTTTGCCTTTCCATATAAATTTGAGTCAGCTTGTCTATCAACAAAAAACGTCTTGCTGGGATTTCTGTTGGAATTATATTAAATGTATGTGTTACTTGGAGGAAAGTTTTTTAAAATCTTTTTATTTTTATTATTATTATTATTTGGCTGCGTTGGGTCTTTGTTGCTGTGCACAGGCTTACTCTAGTTGCGGCGAGTGGGGGCTACTCTTTCATTGTGGTGCACGGGCTTCTCTTCGCAGTGGCTTCTCTTGTTGCAGAGCATGGGCTCTAGGCACATGGGCTTCGGTAGTTGTGACGCACGGGCTTAATTGCTCCGCAGCATGTGGGATCTTACCAGACCAGGGCTCGAACCCATGTCCCCTGTATTGGCAGGCAGATTCATAACCAAACGCCACCAGGGAAGTCCCCTTTGAGGACAGTTGACATCTTTACTATGTTGAGTCTTCCAGTCTGTGAACACGGAATGTCTCTTCACTTATTTAGGTCTTCTTATTTTTTCATTAGCATTTTGTAGTTTTCAGCATAAAAGTCCTATATGTGTTTTTTTAGATTTATACCTAAAGGAGTTCATTTGGGGAAAGTTTTTGTTCTTTTTTTTGCTTTTTTGTTTGTTTTGCGGTACGTGGGCCTCTCACCGTTGTGGCCTCTCCCGCTGCGGAGCACAGGCTCCAGACGTGCAGGCTTATTGGCCACGGCTCATGGGCCCAGCTGCTCTGTGGCATGTGGGATCCTCCAGGTCCGGGGCACGAACCCGTGTCCCCCACATCGGCAGGCGGACTCTCAACCACTGCGCCACCAGGGAAGCCCTGCTTTTTAAATTTTGGTTTCCAATTCTACTCCCTAGCATATAGCATTACAGCTATAGAAATTTTTTTCGACATTTCTATAGTTAAGAGAATTAAAGGTGAATCAGTTGGTTCTCAAAAGAACACTGAGGACCCATGAAACATTAAAAATAACCTGCATAAATACATAGTTAATATGCAGCCTTTAACATTTATTTTACAAATCTGTATTTATTGGACCAAATATTTGGCCACATAATAGTGTTGAGTTTTTAAAAAACACCAGCTTATGTAGTGTAGTGTCACTTATGTAAAATTTTTGTATGTGTGTGTGCTTAAAGAAATTTCTAGAAGGATTTTACCATAGGTCAGAAACCATATCTGAGTGGTGAAAAGTTTAGGTGAATTTTATTTTTTCCATATTGCTTTTCTCTCTTTGAATATTTCATAATAGGGATTGTTTTTATCAAAATAGTGAAGCTGCTTAAAAGAGAAAGAAAAAAAAAAACAGTGCATTTTAATATGGTCCTTACCAGTAAAGAAGGATAGTATAGACTCAAGTCCTATTTGAGAATTAAGTCCTTGCATCCTAGAAATATTGATGTTGCCCCAGCCATTTTAAGATTCTAAAATTTCATACTGAAAACCAAAGGAACATTTTGAGACAGATGGAACATTCTAAGAATGCTGCATTAAAAATTTTTTTTCACCACAGCATTTCGTTTTTATCATACGCCTGTCTCTGTATCAAGCAGACAGTGGATCTCAACCTTGGCTGCACATTACAATCACCTGGAGGGGATTTTGTGTGTGGTTTTTTTTTTTAAGGTTTATCTGAACCAGGTCTTTCTTTTTTTATTATTATTTATTTTATTTTTGGCTGCGTTGGGTCTTTGTTGCTGTGCGCGGGCTTTCTCTAGTTGCAGTGAGCGGGGCTACTCTTCGTTGTGGTGCGCGGGCTTCTCATTGCGGTGGCTTCTCTTGTGGCGGAGCATGGGCTCTAGGCGCACTGGCTTCAGTAATTGTGGCTCAGTTGTGGTGCACGGGCTTAGTTGCTCTGCGGCATCTTCCTGGGCCAGGGCTTGAACCCGTGTCCCCTACATTGGCAGGCGGATTCTTAACCACTGCGCCACCAGGGAAGCCCACCTGGATGGGTTTTTAAAAGAGTGTCTGATGAGTCAGCCCACCCTGGAACATTAGGTTAGAATTTCTGAGGGTAGGCAAGGGCCCTAGTGTTTATAAAAATTCCCTCTGTGATTACTAAACTTTTCAAAAAACACATGTTGATGAATTCTAATGTAATGTATGAGGACCACTAAGTATTTTAAATGTGATTTCTATATATGACCTCTATGGTTATTATTATATATATGATTTCTATATATTCATATAGTTCTATATATGAAGTTATGAGAATAAAAGGTATATATGCTTTCACACGTGTATCAAGTTAAATATATACTTAAAAAGGAGAAGGAGGAAGAGCCACACAAATTGTTTTATGGAAAGCTCGTTAATTTGCATTTCAGGTGAACAGTAGAAGATTATTAATGGGTTCTTCCAGTGGAGCGCAGTGCCAACAACAGAATGCTTGCAATTGCTTGTGTTATAATCAGTATTCAATATATTATAGTATACATTTATAAACTAATTGTTAAGCTTTTAAACTTGGCATATAGAATTACTTTTAAATGTAATTTTATTTTAAATTGCTTTCACTCTTTCCTCACTTTTCAATAAAATCATACATTTGATAAATCAAATTTTCCTAAAAAAATGAGAAGGGAATTAAATTTCTAAAACAAAATGAGTTCTAATGTGACAAAAATTAATTGTATGAAAGTAAAAAGCCCATAGCACCTTTAATACTGTGGGGGGTTTTTTTGGCTCTGTTGGGTCTTTGTTGCTGTGCACGGGCTTTCTCTAGTTGTGGCAAGCAGGAGCTACTCTTCGTTGTAGTGCACGGGCTTCCCATTGCTGTGGCTTCTCTTGTTGCAGAGCTCTAGGTGCACGGGCTTCAGTAGTTGTGGCTTGCGGGCTCTAGAGCGCAGGCTCAGTAGTTGTGACACACAGGCTTTAGTTGCTCCGCGGCATGTGGGATCTTCCTGGACCAGGGCTTGAACCTGTGTCCCCTGCATTGGCAGGCAGATTCTTAACCACTTGCCACCAGGGAAGCCCCCATAGCATCTTTAATATTTCCACATTTTTGGTGAGAATTTGCCATCCTTGTTAAGTCTTCAGGTGTATCGCTGACACTTGACAAATGGCAGATAATTAGCATTGCTCAACCTTGTCTCTTCTCTGGTGTGGATATGATTGTATAAACCTAGGCTGAGGAATATTTGTGTATAGAAATGTCATCTTCCCTGTATCTCTTCTAGGAGACCTCCTGTATAATGATTTAATGACATCATCTGATCCTGCATATGCCGAGGAATTATGTTCTTTACAACATTTTAAAGTGGTTCTGAGATCTGCAGTTTTGTCACCACCCTCTCAGTCTTGACTGTGACTCACCATAGTCTCTCTCTGAGTAGCTTCACCCTCCCTTCTGTAGGAAGTGCGTAGTTTTGCCTAGGCCTAGCACTGTATGAGCAGGGTCCAAAAATCAACATGGCCAGGGGCGATGTTGGTCAAAGGGTGCAAAGTTGCAGTTACATAGGATGAATAAGTCTAGAGATCTAATGTGTACAGTATGACAGCTATAGTTAATAATACCGTATCGAACACTGGAAATTTTCCGAGAGTAGATTTCAGGTGCTCTCATCACAAAAAAAAAAAAAAAAGAAGTAGTAGTAACTATGTGAGGAGAAGATAATGTTAAGTAGCTTGACTTTCGTAATCATTTCACTATGTATATCAAGTCATCGTGTTGAGCACCTTAAATATATACAATTCTTATTTAAAAAAATAAAATTACAATAAAATAAATGGGACAGTCCCTAGGCTGCATTTCCCAGTGTTCCTCACAGGAATCAGATAATAGGAATGGGATTCTGCAACCCCCTCAGTATGCAGCAATTCGAATGAAAATAGACTGTCCATCTTTTGAAATGTTTTGGGCTTTTTCTTGCAAACTGGTTTACTTAGCTCCCTGTCTTTAGGGCTGTCAGGACCTTCCTGACAGTTTTTTCATGATCTCACCTACCAAAAGTATTAAATGTCCCTTAAAGAAAGAGACAAGTGATTTGAAAAGGAGAGGATTCCATTGTGGTAATATACATTGTATATTACACAGTGCATTGCAATTTTCAAAGCATTTTCACACCCTTTCCTAATGTGTTCCTCACAGTAATCTTGTGAGGTACATAGAACGATACCCCTCCAGCACATCCTAACCTAGGATGATAGAAGCCCTCAAGTTGCCCATGTTGGATGTCATGGTGTTTGTATTTCTCTTAATGTCACATTGTCTTTTCCTCCATTCCCACAGATTTAATTCGCTTCTTGGTCCTCTTAGCTTTCTTTTTTCGTTTTTTCCTTTTTTGTGGCTGCGTTGGGTCTTTGTTGCTGTGCACGGGCTTTGTCTAGTTGTGGCGAGTGGGGGCTACTCTTTGTTGTGGTGCGTAGGCTTCTCATTGTGGTGACTTCTCTTGTTGCGGAGCACGGGCTCTGGGCACGCGGGCTCAGTAGTTGTGGCGCACGGGCTTAGTTGCTCGGCTGCGTGTGGGTTCTTCCCGGATCAGGGATCGAACCCGTGTCCCCTGCATTGGCAGGCAGATTCTTAACCACTGTGCCACCAGGGAAGTACCATCTTAGTCTTCTAATTGATCTTCCTGTCTTGGTCTATTCCCTTATCTGTCCACTGTCCACACTGTTCACAGGATTACCTTCCCAAAATAGGGTTAATGATGTTACCTTGCATTTTAAAAACCTTCAGAGGATTCTCATTTCTTACAGATTGAAATTCAAATTCCTTAGCGTGGCACTAGTCCCCAAGCTAGTCTTGCCACCTTCTCCATCCTCACTGCCCACCGTAGGTTATCTATCTGCATGCTGCCCCGGGGGGGCTTGGTATTCCTCAAAGTTCCCACGTGCTTTTCTCCCTCCCTGCCTTCACTCCTGCCATCTTCTCTGCCTGGAATCCCCTGCCCGCGCTCACATGGCCCCAACTTGCGAAACTTTCCTTACACCTTCAGCGGCACAGTCTCTGGAAAGCTTTCCTTCCTCAATTCTACAGGCAGAATGTCCTCTCTGCTGTGTGTCCATAACCCCTGAACACAACGTGGGATGGCATCTATCGGCAAGCAGCTCTCTCCTGCACAGACGGCAAGCTCCTGGTGAATGCAAGCTGCACTGTTGAGTGCCTTATTTCGCTTCATGTCCCCGGAGTAGAGCAGAGCTCCAGGGACATGGCAGACACAGGACCTGTTTATTTGAGTGAGGGAGTGATTTTTAGAACCTTCAGAAAGGCTGTGGGTGGTATTTAATGGAATAGCCAGTTAATTCCTATTTTTTATTATTAATGACTCCACACTCAGTGGACAGTATTTTCTGGAATGTCAGCTTCAGTCTCTGTCACAATGTAAATTTCAGTCACCTTAGGAATCTTAAGAAGTTCTGTGTGTGTGTGTGTGTGTGTGTGTGTGTGTGTGTGTGTGTGTGTGTGTTACAAAGATGTGGTTTTGATCTTTTCTTTTATCTAATAGCACTCCTACCTGTCCCCCAGACCACGGCCAGGAAACTGGCTTGTTAGTGGCAGGGCTGGTTTTGAAACTCCTGTTGGCGTAAGCTCTCTTAACACTGGCAGTCATAGCTTTTTCCTGTTAACAGCATAGCTAAATACCCAGACATACAGCTTTGAGAAGCCCTTAGCACCCTGTGTGTGCTTGGGTGTTTGTCTCTTTTTGTGTGCTCTTCCCTAGCCCTGGCATACACAAATGCGCTCTTGCAGAAGAGTGATGGGGCCCAGTTGGCTTTTGCCTCCTGTTGGAGAGTTGTTCTGTTTATTGGTCATCATATGCTCAGTGGTGCTGGTGACACTTAGGGAAAATCAGGAGAGGTGAGAAAGTGGCTGATAATAGGATGTGAAATCTAGACTTCTGTAGGGGGCCTCAGAAAAGCTCATCATATCCAAGTTTAACAGATAACTTGAATTTGTGATATAGAATTAAATATTTTTGGACAACAGTGATGCAGTATATCAGTTCCATTCTAAAGTTGGTAGTAAAAGCAACTCTGTGGGAATAAGCTAGAGCAAGGGAATGGGCACGAGTTCAGATGACTTTTTTTGTCAGACCATCGCCAGCAGTTCATAGAACAGCTGTACTTTTTTTGCTACTTTTCCTCCCTTTTTTTTCTTAAGCAAGTAGAGTGCAGTGCAATTTGCAACAATTGGAACCTTCCAAAAGACAACCAACCAAGCATAATAAACCAAAAAAAAGAGAATCACCCAAGGCACACACTGGGTAGCAGCTCTGTCTGAGCAGCGTCAGACTCCTAGGGCAGCAGTACCCCCCCACACCCATTCAAAATCCTCTGGACACCCCCTCGTTGTTTCCATTGAAGTCAAGAGTCAGGCAAATAGCTTTTGTGTTTGGCTTTAAAATCAATGTTGTTTTATCATATTAAACTGCCAAGACCATGTCTTCTTGACACGAGACCCCTGAAATGCCTATTACAATGCCATGGACTCAGCAGACAATTTTATGTGAAATCACACACACTAGAAGCATCTAAAGTCCCCTTTCTCTGTTTATAAACATGTGGATTGTAAGAACAACTCAGTTTTCTAAACTAATGCTTTACCTGGTTCTTTGGTGATCTTTTAGGTGATTTCAGGCCATCACCACAGAAGTTAATGTCTGATATCCATCAAGACATCTGTTTTATACAAAGAAAAGATGGAATGTTAGGGGGAAACAAACTAGGTTTTGGTAATGGTAAAAAAAAAAAAAAGAATCAGATATATGTTTCGGAAGTTTGGGGAACCGTTTTCTTTGTTAAATTTGTAAGTAAAACCCTTAGGATGTCTCTCTGTTGCCAATCCAGAAAATGTGCTTCAAGCCAAATTTTGAGCTGCATAAACGTTAATATAATGTTTGTGAAAGCAGGTTATAAGCTTTGTCAGCTGTGGAGCTAAATGTCCATTGTAAAGATTATACAAAATGTGTAGTTGCGTCTTCATGTATACTTTTATAAAATTAGGTTTATGATCTAAGAGTTTTTTTTAAATCTCATAATGCTGGTTATATATACACACACATTTGTTTTAGAAATCAGGAATCACTCCTTTTCTTCTAAAGTAGACAATCAAAATAAGCAGTTTGAAGAGATGGATTTAAGACAGCAAAATTGTATCTTCAGCTGTGTAAAAGAAGTACGGTACCTTAGACCAGAAAACGTGTATTAGCGATGGTTTGATTAGTGACTGCAAAAGCAAAATAAATACCGTAGTGTAAAATACAGTTCCACATGACGGCGTGTTTGGCTAGTACCGAACATCAGAATTTAGGGAGCAGTTAGCACTAAGATATGTTCTCTTTCTTTGCATGAAAATACATTAATAATGAAATCTTAGAGTTCCTTTGTTTCTCATTGATTGCTAGTTAGCAAGAGGTTTGATCAGGTTTTGTTGTTGACGTTTGTTTTCTACGGGGAGGGAGGAGTGTTTGTCATAAACCCATCTCCGCAAAAGTTGTCTTGTTTCTCCTCTTCAAAACTTCCACTGCCTGTACAATCTTTGCAGAATAAAGGTGCATTATTATTTATTTTGGATGTGGAAGGTTGATCATCACCTTTTAATGTAAAATTACAGTGTAATGAGCTAAATGATAATAAACTTACTTGCACAGGGGTATTTTCTTCGTTCTGTTAATCTTTAAAAAGTCTCTACGTTCACAAAAGAAGATAACTGTTAAAGACCCTAGATTGCAAAAGCAGTGCCACTTCTTCTGAGAGCTTTGGGGCAATCCTCTGATGTGTAATTGCTTTTACATCAGTCACAAGAGAGAGACAAGAATGTGCTTTCCTTGAACTTAACAGTTTGGGCAATTTTCTATAATCCAGTAAATACAAATTGTAGCTTGATTATTCATCTACGTCTGTCAAGCAAATTTTAATGGATGAATGAATGAGTCAAATCTATGCATGGAAATATACAAATGTGCAAAATATGGGTCTAATTACCAGGCTGCTGAATTTACACAAGGTCAGGTAAACAAGGCACCAGTGTAATGATTATTAATTGTTAATAATGCCTTTGGGAAAACATTCACATTTTCCTTCTGAATACCTAACAGTTTGTCTTTCTAGTGACTTTAAACTCTGAAAATTTTAGCTGGGCTAAAAACACAAAAACATTTTTGCCCTATTTGTATCCTTTCCCTATAATTGCCTTCTAATTCTTTTAGAAAAACGAGTAAAATATAATATGTTTTTCAGGACCCTGTTGAAAATCACAGTTTAATATGATGGTGAGAGAATTAAGGGGGGTGGGGGGTAACACTCTCACAGCAGAATGAAATAGCTGCTGTCTTTTGTCTTCATTGAAGGGATGAGCATGCCCCGCCATCCTCCACCCTCTTTTCAAACGTAATCGACATTCTAAAACACAAAACCAAGGTGGTAATAAAGGGAAGGAAATCAAAGCAGGCTTTTTTTCCCCTCTATTTACCATAGTAAGTCAACATTTGACTCTGTCTTGATATTCTATGAAATGAATGTTGGAAAAAGAATAATAGCAATGAGTAGTTTCCCATCGAATGCCCAAGGGCCGAAATAATTGAGGGAGTACTTGCCGAGGTTTTTCTTAGTTCAGTAACTCTTGATCACTGTGCAGTTTTGTAGCAGTGCTATCATTAAGGGCTCTCCATGTCTGGAAGGACACCCCCCCTCTCCCAGCTTTAATCCAAAAGTCATAAATTGTAGAAGTAACATGTCGTCTGCAGATCACCCAGACGAAAACACTGCATCTTGAGAAGTCTTATCTTTTTGTCACTGTGCTTTGAAAATCTTTTGAAGATTTTGCATTAATGGTACTGCTGCAGTCTCTTGCTGGGCTGTCTTCTTATCCTCACAAGCTCTACATTCACAAGTTTTTTCCCATGGCTAATCTAAACGTTCTTCCCTCTGTTCTAGGCCTTACTGCCTGCTTCACACCCATGTTGAACATCAGATGAATACAGCCACCTTCCTTTGTGCTTTTTTTTTTTAAATTTAGTACTTGTAAATATCACTCATATCTCTGTTAAATTTCTTTAAACTCTGTAATTGATGACTCAGTCTCATTTCTTCAACATTTTCACCTGTCATTTTTTGTTTTTCGGGACCTCTATTGTTCAATCATGGGTGCCCTTTGGGGGTTAGATTATTCTGTCTGTAAGCCAAAGGAATTTGGACTGTTTTTTGACCTTAGCTCTGTAGGTAGCATCCTATCCTCTTTTATAATCTACTCTAGAATATAACAGGCACAATTTACACACACTCATGGGTACTGGAGTGGCTTAATTAAATCTCTGTAGAATCATACCCAAACTCTGTGTTCTGGCATTTAAGACATTATATAATCCAACCTTCCCTCTCCACATACCCTCTCATCCGATGACACCATCAAATCCCCATTCCTCCGGACGGGGCTTCTTGTTTTCTCACAACCGCCTGGATTGTTCTTGCCCACATGCCATCTCTATCTGTTTAAATTCTTCTCAACCTTCATGACCCAAACCCATCTCAGTTCCAGGAAGCATACCTTCACATTACAACTGTGGAAGGTTTTTTCTCCTCTGTGTTCCTAGAGAACTTTAAATGTATAACTTCTCTCCTGCAGTTTCTTTCAGTCTATTGTAGTTACATTGTTTCATTTGGCAAATAATTTTGTTTCCTATAAGTTTTTAGATTTCTAGATAGTGGGAGAAATAAGACTCGTGTTTTTTGTTGTTGTTGTTGTTGTTTTTGGCCACACCACGGCTTGCAGGATCTTAGTTTCCTAACCAGGGATCGAACCCAGGCCCTCGGCAGTGAAAGCGCTGAGTCCTAACCACTGGACCACTAGGGAATCCCCAAGACTAGTAGTTTTTGAGCTCTCTAACACTTTGCTAAGCATCTTTTACATACGTGGTATCATTTAATTCTGGTAGCAACCCTGTGAAGGTAGGTGATATTTTTTTCTACTTTTACAGATAAGGAAGCTGAATATTGTAATCAGACACTCAGGCAGTGTTAGAAGGATAATACATTGTAGAGCTGGGATTTTAACTTGGGCCGCTGATTCAAAGTTCATATATTCTTTTCAGAAAGCCTTCTTCACATAAGAGTGTGACAGTTTGCATCCTGCTCTATCAAGTTACTAGAAAATTCAAAGAACAAAATAGGTGTTCAGTAAATGATTGAATTTATCACTATGGAAGTCCTATTGCTTCAACTGCTAATGGTCATGTGAATTGCCAATAAAATAGCCAAAGCCTTAGTAAGGGCCCTCTGTACCCTGAGAGATGGCTGACACATGAAAGGTTTGGCAGTTGTACTCCCACATAAGACTGTTTACTTGAGACATTCTTTTTTTGTTGTTTGTTTGTCTGCTTTTAAGCTTTCCTCTTGTTGATCCCTACATTCATTGGTATTGTTAAATGTCATGCTTCTCATTTACTATTTGCATTTCATTTTAAGAAAGTAAATCTCATTGTAGTGGCATGAATAATTTATGCTTCTGTCAAGGAACTATTAAAACACTAGACGTTGAAAAATATGCACATTCTCAAGTTTGTGTAAAAACTAAGAACTGCTTTTGCCTCACCCTGAGTGTTTACTCCAGCAGTAAACCTGGGTGCTTACTAAAAAAGCCATGATGGTCTTACTGACTTTAATTTAGGACTCCGCGCCAAGTTGTAATTATGGTTATAGGTAAGGAAAATTTGGCATTTTATCTTTCATAGAAGATAGGCCTTTGTAACTTTGGGGGAGCTGTTTATATTTGTATTTAAAGCAGGGAATTTTTTTTTCTGAGGTATACTTATTCTTGAAGAATTTGTAGTTATAAGGATTAGGAAAGAAGATTGCCCAACCTAAGAATAAAAAATTTGATTTGATGGACACAGGCAACATGACTGAGCTTTGGGGTGACAAAAATATGATGTTTCAGGTATCTGAGGTTTCTTCTTATCAACTTCTGTGCATATTGATACGTTCAGCCTATTTTGGAAACAGTTACTAATGCCATAATGCATTTTCCCATATCTTCCATCTGAAGTTTTTACTATTATTGATTGAGGATTCAATTGAGAAATGTGTTTAGAACCCTGCATTCTGTGGTAATCATAGAAGTCAGTGGGAAGACAAGAAAATTGTATTGAAAGAAATTGTGTGCGTGTGTGTTTTGTGTTTCAGCATAGATTATCTCTGCCAAAATAATAGCTGTCATTTTCTTCTTGTTATATTAGTGGCCTGTAGCTTACCACTATCCCTTTTGCCTTAGTTTTGCTTCTGACCACTGGCTATTACCCTCAGCAAGAAGACCTTTTTAATTGAATGTCCGAATTTGCATGATTCTTGTCCTAATACCATCATAATTTTGATCTATTTCAAATTAGAGAGCCCTAAGTTGCGACCTCTCACCTCAACACGAGAGCCCTTTAACATTCAGGGACTTTGAAACTTCACTTCTGTTTAGAATTTCATATCATGCCCATCATGGAGGGAAGAGATGGAAAATGTATACGCTGAGCCTATAGGACTTCCTGCAGTGCTTATTAATCCTTTATGGATCATTTGAAATGTTTCTAGTTTATTTAAGCTTTGCTGCTTGTATCAGATTGTTCCTACGAAAAAAAAGTGATCATGCTTTGAATTTTTAAAAATGATCTCACTTTCAAGCAGAAGCACTTTTATGCTCCATTAAAGTTGAATTTGCCAAACTCTTACATCGCATTAACACAAGCTTTACTGGATAGATAAACGTGTTGTTCAAAGACTGACTTGAACTTTACCAAACTGCATATTAAGATTTTTATCTTTATACTTTTTATTTCTTAAATTATTTTAAAATAGACTAGTAAAATAGACTAAGTTTGCCCAAAAGCACTGCTTTAATGACAAAATAATTTTTCCATTTGATTTAAAATATTAATATAGATTATGAGCTAATTTGAATATGAAGCTAAAATAAACAAAATATTTTGAGCTCTTAAGTAAAATTTTTTTATATTTGTTTCATATATCCTTAATATCTCAATAAACTGTTTTGATTTTGTTTCTTGAAATTTGTGTATTTAATCATTTTGACATTTCTGATTTTTACTCAAGTCTGTCATGTATCCAGTATTTTTTTTTTTTTTTGGAAATTTTAGTAGGTTTGCCAACAAAATGACTCATTATTTTCCCCCTTTCCAATTAATGGGTTTTTAAAAATATGCACAGGACATCCTCCAGTTTTCTGTGAATTACAGTGTTACACTCTTTGTTTTTATTTATTTCATGAAGTTTTTAGCTTGGAAATAATCTTCGAATGAGTATACTTTTGACCTAGAGTTACTTAGAAAATTCTAGTCTCATTTGTACCATGGCTTCCTGGCTCCCAAACACCGTTATAAGAACTTGGTCTTTCCTTTATGTCTCCTTGGCCTTGAGGTTTTAATTTAATGTGTTTGTTCTTCAGAAAGAATGTAAGCTAGTTTTCAACTTGAAATGACTTTCTGTATTTTTTTTAATACGTGAAACGTTTACAAAGTATGAGGTTTTATTTTATCCAAAAATTATTCATGCATGCTTTTCTTAAAGAACTAATTTACATTAACATGTATAGTGACCTTGAAAAAATATATTTTAATGGTAATGAAAATAAAATTTAATATCGACCTAAATCTTTTTTAGGTCTCATAGATTCCACATTTTTAGCTGTTGAGTCACTGGGGTTCTTAAAAAGAAGGAAAATGCATTTTCAGGAAATTTCTTTTTTAAGGTAAACAACAAATTGTACACACAGAGGGAAAGGAGAACCTTTTATATGCCTCGTGGAGGGAAATTTCCAAACTCTTAGATGAAATATTTAGTAAGTTATAATGTACAGCTCACTGTTTCTGAGAGACTGATGGTAACTTTTTTGTAATAACTGTATTAACTTTGACTTCTAATGCAAAAATCTGCACTCAATTCATTTTCACTAATTCACTTTATTCTTGTCTCCTAGTGTTCCCATGACCTTTCAGAAATGTGCAGTTCATATTTTGTGCTCTACAAAAGCTGCCCCTTAGGTTGTATTGAATAACACAAAGTTGAATTATGAACATAATGGCAGTTCTCTGTGGCATTTCCAGTTCAAGCTTACTTTCAGTCTGTTAAATTCATAAGTGAAGTGTTTTTTTAATGTCGTCCATGTTAGGGAAAAGGTTAAATAATGCTGGGCTTCTCTTCGTGGGCAAACAGGGAGAGTCATTTTGGTTGTTTAGTGGAAGGTTGTGTTCTCATATTTTCATTCCTCGGTCAGCATAGATGATGTTCCGGATTGTTTTGGAGCTTTCAGATAGGGCTTACATACTTCTCAAATATTTCATAAACTGCTCATGGTACAATAGAACTGAAAATCTTCCAGGGATTAACAGCTTGAGACATGGCATTACTTCCCACAGTTGTACACTTTGAGAAACCTTGAGAGGAAGGGAGAGTCGCAATGACTTGGAATTCTCTGAGAACTCTGATTTCCAGCAGAAAAGCCTGGTGACACCCAGTGGATGATGGGAATTTTTTTTTTTTATTGGAGTATAGTTGATTAGCAATATTGTGTTAGTTTCAGATGTACGGCAGAGTGATTCAATGATACATATACCTGTATGTATTCTTTTCCCATTTAGGTTATTGGGTTTTTTGTTTTTTTTTTTTTTTTTTTTTGCTGTATTTATTTATTTATTTATTTATTTTTCGGTACGCAGGCCTCTCACTGTTGTGGCCTCTCCCGTTGCGGAGCACAGGCTCCGGACGCACAAGCTCAGCGGCCATGGCTCACGGGCCCAGCCGCTCCGCGGCATGTGGGATCTTCCCGGACCGGGGCACGAACCCATGTCCCCTGCATTGGCAGGCGGACTCTCAACCACTGCGCCACCAGGGAAGCCCTGGGGTTTTTTTTTTAACTTCAAGCATAATTTTTCAAAAAACGTAATTTCACTTGATATTTATCTTTCGTCAACCGAGAAAACTTACCTTTTGGTTATCTATTCGGATTTAATTAATGTAATCATCAGTGAGTTGTCTGTTGTGAAAAGGACATAGAGAAGATGCACTGTTTTCCATTTTCCAAGTAAAATGGATCCCTAAGAATTCATCACAAGGCAATGGTTTCGCAGCATTCTGATGCAATATTTTAAATATGCCTTCAAGAAGGAAAGCCCACGACACTGTGCTGTATATTGTCAGGAAAGAAGACCGAAATGCATGTACATGGGAATTACACTTGTTCACAAGTCTGCAGTTCTCAGGCAGTTTTAAGACTTTGGTCCCACATGATGTATCATCCCATGGAAGAGGGTGGGTAGGTGTTACTGCGGTATCCAAGTGGGGCACACCCAAAGGCTCCCCAGGTGAAAGGGGCCTGCAGTGAGATGAGGGGAGCTTTGAGTTGGCTCCTGCTCTTTTGCCACAGGGCTTCTTTATCGGCCTCCTGCAAAGGAAGGGCTTTAGGATTCTCACCAGCAACCTAGCCTGAGGGAAGCTAGAGTGTTCAGCCAGTCCAAATTGCCCTTGATATCATAAAGTTTAATTGCATTAGTTTAAAATTGAAAGAACATTTCTTCAGCTCCTGCAGTGTGTGACACATTACTTCAGGCCCCGGGGGTTCAAAGCTGAATGATAGGATCCTCTCCCTTGGGGGCTGAGGGACTGGCCTGCGGATGCCCTTGTGTCTCCCTTTCTTCTTCCTCTTCCCTTCTTTCCTCCATCCTCAAAATACCCTTAATCTTTTATGTTGGCATGTCTGGGCCTCCAGCACTTAGAGCCATGCTCGCTCTCTTGCTTTCCAGGTCTCCCAGATCAAAATATCCATTCCCCCAGAGATACAATTGAAATGATGTTTTACATACAGGTCCAGCATGTTGTTTGCCCTTAAGAAGTGTTCGTTTTAATTATTTGATATTAAATTTAATTCATACAAATGTGTAAAAAATTCAGCTCTCTTGGGGCTGGGGGAGATGGGGATGTTTTCTCTTTAAAAGTCATTTCAAATACTATTTTGGTCATGATGTTCCTGGTGAGGGCAGCCAGGATGGAAGCTGGGCTGGATGGAGGACAGATCCTTTCTGCTTAGGGAATCAGTTTGCCAGACACGTGAACAGCTGTATCTCCACTCCAGGTACCTGTACCCACATCCTTCTGAGATCATTGATGCTCCAGTGATGCAGTAAATGTAGCAGTAGAGTGGAGAGTCTTCCTCCTTTCATGTTGGCATGGAAAATGCCTCAGGTATTTGACTACCTTGATGCTGGAGGCTTTTGTGTGATCGGTAACAGTGTGTCTGGTTTGTGGCCAGTTAGTGAAGTATCTCAGACCTTCTTTCCTCCACAAAATTTATAAAAACCCATTCTGTTGCAAAGAGCTTTCCTTCCTCAATGATACTTTGGAGTCCCACTTGTGGAAATGTCAATATCTCTGCTGGCTTCTAATATACAAGGCCTTCTGAGCATGTTCCCAGGGAAGGAGAGTTGATTAGGTAGACTTCTCTGGTTTTAGTTAATTAATGGCCTACTCCAGCTCCATTTCCTGCTTTCCTGGAGGAACACTCAGTGACTGTACTTATGCAGCAAAGTCAAATTCGTTAGTTTTATTATATGAAACGTCAGATGAAGAGCTGAAGAGAATCTTTTCCCAGTAGCATCTCCTAAGCTCCAGAATGGAATCACAAGGAGGGCAGTGGAGTAGTGCATGGACAGGCCTGCCTAAGATCATCTCAGCATCCGTGTGAGGCACGTCAGGCTTGCTGCAGATGGGTGAGACATGAAAATAGATTCAGGGGCTAGTTAGAAGATTCAGAGACCAAGGTCAGGAGAGCTGGGGAGCTGAATCTAAAGTTTTCTTTGAACCTGTTTCTGTAACACACGAAAACAGCTGCTAAGGTGGACAGTATTTTCTTCAGAGGTTTCGTCTTTATGCTTCTTGCAGTTTAGAAATTGTAGGCCCTGGGAATATATATATTCAAATCCTTAGTAATCTAAGTATTCAGAAGGGCATAGAGTATTTTGGGCTTTGAGGGCAAATGTCAGGATTAGCAGCTGATTTTTTTAAGGATAGTTTTTTTTTTCCCTTTCTTCCATCGTGCTAGCACTCTATCTCAGCCTGGCTTCTGGGTTTTACAACTTGATAGAGTATGCCATTTAGCCTCATGATTTATACATATTAAGCCTTATTTTTATAAATACATGCCCACTTATCACAGCCACACCATTGAGGACTTAGTAAAACACAGATTGCTAGATGCCACCCCAAGAGTGTCTGATTCTGGGTCTAGGGTGGGGCCTGAAAATTTGCTTCTCTGACATGTTCCCAAGTGATGCTGATGCTGCTGGTTCTGGGACCACCTTGAGAACCACTACTCTAGATATTCACTGAGGTTTACTACTCAGCCAGGAGCAGTTGCAAGAAAACAATAACAGCATGAAATCCCAATGTAATAATGGTGGAGTAATGAGATTTAGTTAAGAGAAAATACTTTCTGTGATAGGAATTTGTGTGCATTGTCCTAACCTCACTTATGGATAACTCATGAAGACTTATGGGGAACCTCATGTTTGTTTTTTAAAATTATGTCACAGAATTAGAGGAGTCTCTTGCTAGAACAGACCTTAACACCATCTAGCTAGAGGCAGAGACAGGAGAAGTGATTGGTTAAGAAGACTGTGTTAGGGAAGGGAGCTTTTAAGAGAACTAATTCCCCAAATATAAAAGGAACCATTTTAGTATTTAGTCAACATTTAAAATGTTTAAATTAAATTTGGCGCCAAAGTTTATTTTAGACCTTCTGAGCCAAAGGTCTGTAGTGATTTTAATATAATTTTTTCCAGTTGCAGAGATCCTTTGATGGCTTAGTTTTTGGGTCCACAGCCCTAGGTTCTTGGGAAATCTGATACCAGAGGCAGCCCAAAGAAAATTTTGCCAAATACCAAGTTTTCAAAGAATTAGCTACTGTAATTAGACAAGGAAAAGAAATAGTATATAAAAATTGGAAGGGGAAGAGGTAAATTATCATTATTTACAGATCCATGCAAACCCTGAAAACCTAATGAAATCAGCCAAAAATCTAACACAGACAAAAAGAATTTAGGAGGAGTTCCCTGGTGGGGATTCCGGGCTTGCACTGCTGAGGCCCAGGTTCAATTCCTGGTCAGGGAACTGAGAATCCCCCAAGCTGCGTGGCACGGCCAAAAAAAAAAAAAAATCAATAAAGTCACTAGTTAAAAATTAATATTAAAAAATCATAGCTTTGATCTACACCAACAACAATCAGAGAATATAATGGAAGAACTAAATACCATTTACAGTAATGACCAAGAAGATTAAATACCTAGTAATAAAGTTAACAAGAAATGTGAGATATATATAGATATAAAGTAAACTTTAAAATGCTACTGAAGGTCTTAAAAGAAGACTTGAGTAAATGGAAAAGTATATCCTATTCTTGGCTAAGACTTTTCAACAGTTTAGGATCATTCTCTTTTAAGTTTATCCATAAATTTAAAGCTTCCTCCATTAAAAAACAATTGCAGGAAAATTCCTACAAAGAAGATGACCTGCCAGTTATTAAAAATTTTAGGAGTTTAGGGTAATTAAAGTCTTTTGGTGCTCTCCTGATTTTGATGGAGCCAATAGAGAAAGTCCAGAGATATATCTAAAAATTGCACTTAGTATTACATAAAGAGGTGGTTCATATCAGTAGGGAATAGTCAACCTTGAAAAAAAAAATACAGTTGTATTTCTTCCTTGCTCCCTACACTAAAACAAATTCCAGATGCCTCAAAAACTTAGACTTAGAAAATGAAACTATAAAAGTAATGGATATTTTTAATTATCTTGGAGTTGGGAAGACTTTTTGAAACAACACAAAAATCAGACTCCAAAGAGGAAAACTATCAATAAATTTGACTACAAATTAAAAACTAAAAATTTCTGCAGGGCAGAAGTTACATATACAGACACACCCCATAAAGTCAAAAGAGAAATGATGAACAAGGGAAAATAATAGCTGCCTGCGTAGCACATAAAGGGCGAATTTCCTTCACATATAAAGCAGTCTTGCAAATCAAGGAGAAAAAGACCAATAACCTAGTAGAAAAATCAATTGGTAAAGGACAGGAACAAGCAGTTCATAGAGGAAGAAATGCAAATGGCTTATAAACATAGGTAGAGATGTTCAAGCTCACTCTTTAAGTTCAGAAGTCCAAACGAATACCTTTTTTCACCTATCTGAATGACAGAGATCCAAAAGTTATATAATAGGGAGCCCTATCAGTAGGCAAGGGTGCGGGGAAAGGAGTACTCGAATGCACTGCTGGGCAGTGTGGAAACTGGTACGCCTTATTTGGACCACAGCTTGGTGACATCTTTCAGAATTTTAAATGAATATACCTTTTGACTCAGCAATTCCAATTTGGGTATGTCTCCTTACAGATATGCAGGACTTGCAGATGTTGTCAAAGGTACTGTACAAGAATATTCCTTGCAACATTACTGGTAATAGTAAGAGACCAAAAACAACCTAATTGTTGGTCAAAAGAGGACTGATTTATTGAATTATTATAATCATACAAGAGAATTCTGTGCCGCCATTAATAAGAACGTTGATGGTCTATCTATGCTTAGAGGGTATAATTTCCTCTACTTTTAAGTGGAGAAAAGCAAGATTTAGCACAGTGTATATGATACATTTCTTGTATTTTTAAAAACAAAGGGAGAGATAGTTGTAGTGTAATAGATTTTACTTAACCCATTATATTCAAATTATTTCCATCTAATGAATATTTAAAATATCAGTTGGATACTTTATATTGCCTATTTTGGACTAAGTCTTTGAAATTCGCTGTATATTTTACACTTAAAGCACAGTGCAATTTGGACTAGCCATGTTTCAAGTACTCAGGAACCACGTATGGCTCTTGGCTCATGCACTAAGCAGAGTAGGTACAGAGAGCAAAGAGCACTGGACTAGAAGTTCAGAGACCCAGGTGGCCCTGCAGTTTATTGCTGTGACAGTGTACAAGGAGTCTATTTTTCCTGGGCCTCATTTTCTTCAGATAGAATGTGAAGGATTAGACTAGAGCTCTAAAGTTCCTTCCAACTTTAAAATTTAGGGTTCAAATATATTTCATATTACTTGTCAAAGTCAAAAATGGAATTGCACTTGCTTTCAGAGACACAGTTTTCACCAGCACTCCTAAAATTCTGTGTTCCTAAGTGAAGCACGCTTCATATCATAGGGACTGTATTGTCAGTGCTAGAGTAAGGGTTTGTTTATTGGTTTGTTTAAGGGAAGAATGTTACTAAGCTACATACATGTTATAAACCAGGTAGGAATTGGTCAGTTCTTCTAATAGAATTACGTCCAGTATGAGGCTTTGCTAAGAATTCTAGTGGCACATGGAGAACTTCGAAAGAGTAAAAGAGAGACTCACATCAATAGTATCTAAAGAAAGAGTAAATGTTGAAGGAGAAAGAGTTGAGAGGGCGGAGTTTTTTAGTACAGTTCTGTTTATAAACTTCATTCTTCCGAAGATAATAACCAGTAGTTCCCTTAGAACAGTAGAGAATGAGAATCACACAGACAGTGAATCTCAACCAGAGCCACACATTGGCATCACTTGGGGAGATTTTTAAAATCCTGATGCCCATTCTATACCCCCAGACTGGTGGTTCCCAAAGCATGGTCCTGGGACCAGCAGCAGCAGTAGTATCTCCTGGGAGCTTGTTAGAGATGCACATTCTCAGGCACCCCCCCAAGACCGACTGAGTCAGAAACTCTGGGGTGGCGCCCAGCAATCTGTTTTGTAATGTTCCCCTAGTGATTCCACTGTGCAGCCAGAGTTGAGAATTCTAGAGCAAGCAGGATTCAGGGCAGGGATAGCAGGTGGGTTTCATTTTGAGTACCAGTTTTCATCCTATATCGCCTGTGGGGATGGAGCTGGAGATGGAATGCAGTCCACCTGCTTGGTATTTGCCATTCTTGATTTGGGTAATTTATTGACGTTATAGAGGGTTGGATGTTGCAGTTCACAAATAGAAGTCAAGAAGCATCCTATCCAGTTGAGAAAAAAGAAAAAAAAAAGAGGAGAAAAGGGAAAAAAACCCCACGGGAACCACAAAAGCCATAGAAGCTACAAAAGGTTGGGACAGGAGGGAACAAGTATACTAAGTAAAATATTATAAGTGAAGAAATTCCAGATAGATTCTAAAATATTTCATTTATAAATAGGGTTTCTTAAAGAAGTTCAAGTGTCATGACGATTTTAGGCCCACTTTATGATCTGTCGTCAAGTCTATTTGATCAAAAAATACAGCTTGTTGAACCCTTTATCATTTGGCATTGAAGAATCCATTTCCTCTTAACATTTGGGCTTTAGGTAGGAATGCACTTAATATAGGTATGGTAAATTTAGAATGAACTAAGCCAGAAAATAAAATATATTTTCCAAGTATAAAGAGGTTGTCACTGACTGAGAAGGAGTTAACGTGTCACATTCTTTCGATTTTTACTTATCAGGAGAAATCACAGTATCTGTAATTTCAGAGGCATATTCTGAAGAATGTTATATTGTGATCTCTCTAAGCTGAATCTTAGAAATCTATCTGGGAGTTTTCAGACCTGACAAAATAAGAATGGACCCATTACAGTATCACGTTCATTTGATTTTTCAAAAGTTAGGAGGACTGTATATGCAGATCATTTGAGAGACTGCTTTTGCTCTGCCTTGTAATAAGCAGATGGAGGAAAGCAGGCTGGGCTGTGTTGAGAGTGCATCTGGTGCTTCTTGTTTTTCGCGATCTCGGCTGTATAACTTCTGTAAACCCTTTCTGTGTATTTTTCTTTTCTCGTTCCCAAACATTACATTTTACATGGGAAAGTCAATTTTGATAATTTCCAAAAAGCTAGGTGTTACAGCAGAATTTGTGCCTCTTAGAAAAAACTGCTCCTTTACTATAAAGTAGAACCTGCCTTTCATACCTAAGTAAAACAATTCTGATATAACTTTCCTAATCGTCACATTTATTACAGAAAGGATGATAATACTATTTTCCAGACCATGTTTACAAAGAATATGATTTTGATTTCTGTGTTAATTTCTGAGTACTGAGTTTCTGTTTTTAAATTGTTTTGTGAATTGGGCTCTCTGAGTATAAAGTGGCTTTCAGCACATGGGTGGTATTGTCAAACATCTTCCCCAGATAGCAAACACATGCATTTCAACAGCTTTTTGGACAGAACCACAGCTAATAATTTCTTTACAGGAAAAATGTATTTTTTTTATTATCATTATTTTCTCATCTTACGTTCTGGCATTTAAATTATGAAAC
Organism: Leucopleurus acutus; assembly: GCF_964270905.1. Taxonomy (NCBI): domain Eukaryota; kingdom Metazoa; phylum Chordata; class Mammalia; order Artiodactyla; family Delphinidae; genus Leucopleurus; species Leucopleurus acutus. The sequence goes on from NC_139148.1 coordinate 20,625,770, forward strand.
TTCATCTCGCCATGTAGACTTACCTTGTATTGCCAAGAGGAAAGAAGTGGCTTTTCTGCAAAGCTAAATAGTTTTTACTTTATTGTCTGCTACGAAACAGCTGCTGATACCAGAAAAATGCCGTCTCATCATTGGGCCTGGGGTGTCCAAAAGAGGCAGGAAAAAAATGACTGTAGCTCCCTGTCTGCCCTGGCACTCTCCTCCTTTCTCTCCGTTTTCATTGCCGTGAAGAGCAGGAGAACAATATCCTGCAATTAAGGATTCCATTAAGTTGAAGAAAAGAGCAAATGGGGGATGTTTGTTCTCCAAGCTGAAAAAATTTGTCTGGGATGGGGGTGGATACTGGTAGTGGTATAGAGAGAGGTGGGTGGAGAGAAGAAGTCAGGGCTGTTTGTTGAATATACTGTTAAGGACTGTTACCATCCTAATTAATCAAGTTAGAAATTACAGCTGTAGTCCGTTTCCCCCCAATTCTTGTTATCAATTTTCTTCTCTTTTGAGACAAAGCAAATATAAATTTTGTGTTCATTTGTCATTCGTTCTTTGACTTCAGCATCTCTGAAAATAACAATGTAGCACAAAAGCCCAGTATTTACCTAGTTGTAATGTGGGTTGCCATGGTGTTTTGCAAATTATTGCAATTATGTTCACCATGCGAGTCGCCCTTGGTAACTGGCGAAAAAACTGATAATCCTGTTTTGAACAAAAGGTCAAATTGCTGAATAGAAAGTCTTGATTAACTAAAAGATGTACAAAGTGGAATTATTTCCTACCATTCAGAAATAGTTCTTGATCGGGTTTGGGGGAGGGGGTGAGTAAGTACATCTGATTACTGAAGTACAAAGCATTGAAAGGATGTTGTCTTGAGCCTTTCATGTAGTCTTAATGGTGGCTTTTTTGTCAAATTTACCCATTTGCGGCATTGAAAGAGGCAGCTGCATTTAAGCTGGAGAGACGGTGCTTTTTCAAGAGTTCAGTGCATGGAAAGTTCTCAGCAGTATCTGCAGTTTACTAGTAGCCCCTGGTCTATTAAAACTGATGTGCCGCATTTGAGCCCATTGCTCTCAGTACTTGTGAACCCCTCTGCCTGATGATCTAATAAAGTGCTCTTACTGGACAATCTCTGATCAGCTACTTAAAAAGGAGCTTGGGGGAGGGGCAGCAGGGAGAAGCCTTACAGTCAGTGAGACCTGGTGTATAGGCCAGAAGAGAGCCTCCAGGGGCTAAACCGAGAGGTCTGTCACGACGGTAATCTGTGCTGAGGTATTTGCCATGGGGTTGTGGGTTTTGTGCCCCAAATCCCTCTAAGCTGTGGTCACAGGGTTTTTTTTCTGGAAAGAAATCTTTATTTTATTCCAAGTTGAATAAGAAAAGATTAGACATGTCGTTTTGAAATTTGGAAATCCACTTTTGTGGATTTGCTTCTTTGGTGATGGCATTCATAAAATACACGATCCTACATTTACGTAAAAGCAAAAGTTTCCCAGGTTACAGCCAAAGGTCAGATGGATTTCAACTCTTCCGAATCTGGCAGAGCATTTGGGGGAGTATTTCGGAGGGGGGGTTCTCTTCTTTTTTTTTTAATGGCCACCTGAAAAATCAATTCTCAAAACTTTTGAGAGTGTGTGAAAGTGGCATGAAAGCAAAGCAAACCTTAACAAGTTTGTGGGTTTACATTCTACATCACCTAGCAACCCCCTGGCTCAGCCAGATCTCTCGTCTACCCTTAGTTCTGTTTACAGACTATTCAGACGGTCCTTCGAAACCATGAAAGATATTCAGTTTCATTAGTACCATTCTCAAGGAGAAAATAATTAAAGTTAAATGAACAAACACTGCCTGGTGATGGTTTGAAGTCCATTCTGATTTTAAGATGCCCTTTGAGGCAACTGCATAGATAGTTCAGTTTGAACATTTGTTGTTCAGTACCCAAAGGTATATCATATTAAACCATGCCGATAAATAGCCTGGAAACAAACGAACAATAAAAATTACTTTTAGCTAGACTTGAGCAAAGCAAAGAAGCTCTGCTAGTAATAAGTTTCTAGGCATGCCCTCCTGATTGAATTTTTTATTTGATCCCTACCCTGGACATCTAAGCTGATCCATTCGTACACTGAATAAAGACAGGGGAAGAGGCCTGAGGAACAAAGCACCTCTCTTTAAAACTGATTTATTACCTACCCTTGGAGATCAAATCATATTCCATAGAAGGCTGTGTGCATTTTAGTGAGTAGCTTAATTTCATATATGATTGTAATACTAATAATGCATGCCCTGCCACTTTCTATTTGGAAACTGCTTATGTGCTTAAATCGACCTACTCTTGAAATTTCTGAGAGTAAAAAAAAATTTTTAAGAAAATGTTTTTTATGTGCCTTTTTTTCCCATAAGCCCATTCTCTGAAAAATCATTTTGGAAACAACCAAACACATGTTAAAGCGCAAAATATTTTTCAGATGTGTTAGTAATTCACTTATATTGAACACTCTTGGCAAAACTGTCTCTTCCCCCACCCCCCATTTAATAGTTTTCTGATTAAAAAACAATATACACTTGTAGAAATTTTACAAAATACAGAAACAGAAGAAACTACCTAGAGATAACCACAGATGGCTTTTTAGAGTATTTCCTTCCAGTCTTTTTTTCTGTGTACATATTGATGAAACTAAGCCTTGAGTTAACTTTTGAAGTTTATTTGTTAGTATGTGTACATACCTAAGGTGATGTTTTTTCGAGCGAGGAGTTGAGAGGCCGGAGCCGTGTTGGAAGTAATGAACAATTTTTCTTAGAGGCCTCATCACTAAAATATTAATGTGAGCATCAGAGTAGCCATTTTTCCATCTCATTCCATTTGATTCTTTCTTTTTTCCTTGTTGAAATGACTGTATGCCTTAACTGACACATCCATTTATAACCATTCATGTTGGAAAGTCGGACATTCATCATGGTTGGAATATTACATCCCCAAGTCACTTGTAGCTTCACATAGGGGAAAAAAAGAGTCTTTTATGAAAAGATTTGTAATACAATAGAGATTAATGGAATGTGGAGAGGAAAATGCTTTCAGTTCCTCGTGTAAAGTGAAAACAGGGCGGCTCAGAAATCTTGTATTCTTACTATTTGTATTTTGTTAGATCTCTGTCATCCACAGTACATGGCTGGGTTGCATGAGCTCTTTGTGCTTTGTTGACAATTGACAGACAAAGCAAAATTATTCCTGAAGCAAGGTACTGTGTACTTAGTTGTGACCTATTACAGCCTAAGAATGTAGCTTGCTTTTGAGTTGGATGAATAGGGAGAGTATTTTATAGAATAGGCTTGAATATACTAGGAGAGATTTTAGCTGCCCATACAGAAAGATACATGTCCTCCATTGAACTTTTTCCCCCAAAATGTAATTTTCCGTATAAAGTCATTTCAAGTATATTTTCCCTGGTTGCTTGTACGGAGACAGTTTTAACTGTTCTAGTATTGTCCTACAGTGGTAAAATAAAATTGCTGGTAATTGTTGGCTTTCTCTGCTCACAGTATAGCAGGAGAAGATGGCTTGCATGGGGCTCTTTAATGTACCTCAGGTACATCTTCTGATGCTCAGCTTCTGATTGCAAATTAAAATAACAAGCCTAGGGTATTGAATTTGATGCGAGGCAAAGCAGAACAACTTGCTAATTTATCCTGTAATATACAATTGCTGAGGTTGGAATTTTTCCACTTGTAGTGCTATTCTCTGTGTCTAAATGAGGACCACTGTTTGCATCTAACCTATCATAACAGTTTGGGAATGCTCCATTATCTTTTCAGCAAACTGATGGCAGAGTCTGGTCCTTGCACAGATGATAAGATCAATAAGTTTCAAATAACTTGGATGAAATGACATGTGACTGTTCACTTAAAGAGATGTCTTACTTTAAAAATCAATTTTAATAATATTTAAAATTCTTACATTGACCGACGAGGCACTTTCCACTTGTTTTGTTTGATAATTTTGTTAAAAATATTTTTGTATTAACTTTGGTGAATAGCTAGTTTATGTGTGTATCTTTCCTGATTTGCTCTTTCGTCTCCTACCCTGGCACCTCTCTGAGACTTAATAATCACTCTTTGACATGCCAGCATGCTGCAGTGTAGAAGATTTAACTTTAAAAGCAAAATTATGTTCCTTTTAAAACTTCCCCTGGAGATCTTAGGAAAATTTTCTCCCAGTTTTGGGTGCAAATGTGGGTCAGAAAGCAATTTGTTTTTTGATATTTCTGGAAATCCCAAATCACAACATGTCATTCTTCAAAAGCAGCTGTGGGCCCATACTGTGCACTGTCTATAAGAAGACCCGTTTTACACTGGGGATAATTCTGTGACAGAAAAATGTGACTGCACGGGAACCCCAGAACATTTATAAATGGTTTTGGGTGAAAAGAGTGTCTGGTATTCTCAAAGTGCATATAGTTTGGGGAGAGGAGCAGTTAATGGCCATTCTAGAAAAATAGTAATGATACGATGAACTCTGTAACAGCACGCATGCTGGCAGACCTCGCCCTGTAACCCTGTCACCGCACTCCTGGAGAGCCATTACAGTTTAAGTCATACGTCACTGCAGTACTGTGTTGTGTTGTTTCTTGAAAATCTCTGTAAATCCCAAAATAAAGCACTTCTGCATAGTTGTACTATTTTGCAATCAAATTGAGAAGCAGCTCCACCTAATCTTACGGGTTATCCCTAAGTTCTCCATTTTGGGATAACACCAGGCAGAAACTGACCAGGCTCTTTCCTGGTTAGAATAGTGCATTTTGAATAATGCATTGTCAGCTGTAAGTACAGCACTGACATTCCCCAGTACCGGAGGCATATGGAGGATAATAACAGTATTTGACGTTTACTGAACATTTGTGCGTGCTTTCATATAACAACTCTAATAGGGTAAACAACTCTAATAGGGTAAATATTATTACCTCCTGTTTTATAGACGAGGAAACTGAGGCTTAGAGAGAGGTTTGGCAACTTTATACAAAATTACCTATTAATAAATGGGAAGGGAGAGACCACACTGAAGTGCATAACCTTTTCATAACCTCAGCTCGGTGTTCTTGATTGAGTGTGAATGCTTGTGCTTGATATTGGGTGGGACACTACCAGATCCAAAATGGGTCATTCCCTGAGGGCCTGACCATCCAGTTAGGGAGAGTGCAAAGCAGAGTGTGCTCAGTGGCAGCTGGGCTAGAGGGAGAAGTTCCTGAGGGCTGGGAAAATTTTACGGGAGAGGAATAGAAGTTGATGCTCAAGGAATGGGCATTTTAGGCAGAGGTTATACAGCATGAGCAGAGACAAGGAGTTGGCAACAGGCAAAAAGTGGTGAGGACAGTGAGAAAACCACCACTGTGGGGCGAAGAGCTGGCGTAAGAGAATGATGAGAAAGGAGGAATGGGACCATAGCATGTGTTCTTATCCTCTATGGAAGGTATACCATTGGGGGATGGGAGTGGAGAGGCCTTGGGAAGCTACACTCTGCAAGTCTGTGCGTTGGATGTGGGAGAGCATGGAGTCAGGGAAACCAGGCATGAGCTATTACAGTAGTTCAGTTTTGAGGTCTGGGCTTGAGTGAGGTTGGTGATAATGGGACTATAAGGCCAGCGGACAGATTTGGTAACTGATTGGGAATGGGAGAAAGACCCATCATATATTTGATTCCAGAGTATGAAAACTACTGTGAAGTTGTTTTCTCCTGTGAATTTTAGACCCTTTCCTTGTTTTCCATAAATCTGCTCCTGTGCATTTTTATTTTATTGCTTCTATTTTATTCATTTATTTTCTTCAAAAGATATTTTTGAATGCCTCCTATGCACCACATTTCCGGGTGTGGGTGATTTCTGTGTGTGCATCCTTCTAAAAATACAGATGTACGCAAATGAATAGCAGTTTGTGTTTGAGGTGCGGCTACCAAGAACACCTCAGTTACAAGTGGAAATCGATCCCTTTTTAGCATGTGCAGACAGAAACCATTTTCGTTGAGGCCTCAGAAATATAATTTAGCAATCAGAACCAATCAGCATTTGACACAATTTCATACACAGTGATTTCAAGGAATTAGTGATGCTGAGACTAAAGCAACAGGTCATAGAGTTTTGCATGTTTTGGTAAAGGTTTGTTTTGCTATTGGACAGGCCAGCAGTCACCTCTTTTGAACCCTCTCCTTACAAACATGGTTAAAGTAGCCATCGGAAAACTTAATGACCGTATTACTCTTGGTTATGACAATGTGGCATTGCATAATAAAATGACATATTTGGATGGCAGACATCCTTAGAGTGGTTCTGGGTTTTTTTATTAAAAGCCAAACATTTTTATAGGTTGGACTTCCAAAGAACTACACATTATTAAATTTTCTTTCCTTCCACTGACTTGGCAATGTACCTTTGGGCGGCATGTTATTTCCCAAATTGGAAATGAAAATAAGTTTAATTTTGTCCTTGTGAGTGGCAATTCCAAGGGAATTTATACGACGTTAGTATTTTCTTTTGCTTTGTTTTTATCACCTATGAGAGGCAAAATGCACTGTGAGATCTTGTAACGTAAGATTTGCGCCATCATGGAATATTTTCAAAGGCCTGGCATATTTATTTTTAACAGCTCAAATGTTCCTTGAAAGGTATATTTAGCACAGTCAGTCAATATTTGCTGGGGGAACAAAGGGTTAACCAAATGTACTTGACAAAACTGAATGGAAGCAAAGCATATATTGAATATGATTAAGGCCTCTTTCCCCCATAGAAGAGTTTTATTTAAAATACGCCAAGACCAAAAGCTTAATTACCAAAATAAAACAAGAGGCATAAAGAGTTACAGGCTTCTAATATTTTTTTTCAGCCCCAGTTCCCTTCACACAGTTATCAGCATGTTTAATTTCCATGCATAATAGCACTAGTTATTGTTGTCATTTGTAAAGGGAGATTAACAGATAGTAAGTACAAACAAACCCAAATAAGTACTGAATAGAGAGGTGACAAAGAAGAAAAGACCTCTTTAATGTTAATTATAACTGGTAGGAAGTCTAGACAAATTATATTATCTGTTTTCTATATGATTTGAAAGGACATTTAGTTAGTAACTCTGTCAGAGATAGAGTTGGGTGTTTGCTTTAGAAACAGGTGAGGTGACAATTTAGCATCTCCCTGGTTGGCAGCTCACCTGGTGAGTCATGAAGTTGTCGTAAATTGATGGAATCAAGTTTCAAAAACATCTGAAAAGAACTGTAGCTTTTGAACATTGTATTTTAAAAATGAAAAAATAATTTTAACTTCTGGGTTGTATTCTGGTACTTAATACTTTACTGTCTCAAAACATGGTAATTGACCTATCTGCTTGCTTTTTAAAATTTTTTGTTAAGAACTGAATGAATTACAGCTATGGTTGTGAATATTAACTGATAGACATTCGCAAGTGTGTAAAGCCTCAGGTAGCAAATAGTGTCACAAACCCAAATGAATGATGAAGGGATGGTTCAGTCCTGCATTTTTCATACATGGTTTCCTTGAATGCTACTGTTTCCTTTATTAATAGGCCTAAGTTGATACTTCAAGAAAAAACTAGTCTCATGTTCAGTTTTATAGGCTACATTTAAAATGTGTTACCAGCTGCTGCTGTCAGCCCCACAATCCCTCTGTCTCTCCCATACCTAGAACAGGCTAAAGCAAAGTATCTTGTGTCTTTAATTCTGAGGGGCCATCGATTGTGAGCTGCACTCTTAACAGCTTTTTTGGAGGAAACATAAATGTTTCAGAAACATTAAAATGTGAATAAAACCATGTCCTCAAATCAAGAAAATGTGGTAATAGCCCTAGGAATTGGAACAAACAGTTGCCTATGACTCAGAACCACTGATTCTCTTTTCTAGTTCAGGGTATTTTGGTATGGTAGTAGTTATATGTCTCAGATAGGTAGAAGCTACATGAATCCCTCCCTTCTCTGTGTTGTTTTAGTTGGTACCATACAACTTGCTTCTTAAAGCCAGCCCATAGTGAATTGCTTTTAGGCTTTGTGTAAAGCTTTTAGACCTTATTCCTATTTAGATTATAATTTCCTGTAAACCCATCAGTTTACATTCTGCATGTAATCATACGAGTTTTTATTTGGAGGTTTTGATGTATTTGGTGGGGTTGGGGATTTCTTTTAAGTAAAGAAAATAATGTCTCATGTGATTTGTTTTTTTTTTTAACTTTATGAGTTTCCTAACTTTTATGTTTGGGGCATAGATCAAATTAACACGTCAGGAAAGAAGGGTAGAGAGCTGTTTCAGAATCTCTAAGGAGGGTTTGAATGAAATGAGTCTACCTTGATCACAATGAGTCTATCTTGATCACGATATGGTTTTTATTTGTATTAGTTGATGGCGGTGATAGGACTGAAGCATCCTTTGTCTCTCCAGGGCTGGTTGATTTGTGAGGAGCCAACATGTCGAAATCGAACTCGGCACCTTCCCCTTCAGTTCTCCCGAAATGGACCTCTTTGCCAAGTCTGCATGAAAGCTACACTTCGACCAGAGGTGACGATCGTATCATGCTCAAGAAGTGTGTGTGTGTCTGTGCGTGTGTGCGTGTGTGTGTGTGTGTGTGTCTGTGTGTGTCGGGGGGAGCTTGCTCCTCTCTTAGCTCTGGGAAGTCGATATTTGGTATATGCCCTGTGGTGACACCCTGCACACATGTATTTAAGAAAATATCCAGACTTCAAAAAGATACATGCTTTATTTTTCACATCATGAACAGTATATATTTATATCTAAAAGAGAAGCTGACTGGTTTCCATATGGGTTACTCATATCTTTGGTTGCCACTTCTTAATTACAGAGAATAGATAACTTTCCTTTGTAGAAACTGCTGTTACCTTTGGACTGGATCAGAACCCCTTTTGCAGGGGCCAGAAAACCTCCCAAACCTTTACCATAAAGGGCTTATTTGATTTGTATGGGATTCCATTGTTTCTAAGTAGCAGCCCAGAGGAGTAGTTCTCAAGTGTTTTCTCGTCCTTAGTACAGACACCTGAGGGATAAGGCAGTCTCTCGTTGGTGACTCCCATCTGGGGAGCACATAGTCTGGAAGCACCTTACTGGTAATTAAGATGCCTTCCCTCTGTCGCCCCCTCTGAGCATCATGGACCCAAGCAGCATTTCCCAAACTGTGCGGAGAGGAATGTTTGAAGGTCTTCCAGGCAAAGAGGGTTTTGTGATCAAGTACTTCTAGCCAACTCTGGGCTGGCCAAGGTTAAACAGGACTTATTGTAGATTGTCCTGGAACCTGTAAAATGATAATGTGAAGTCTGCCTCACCAATACAGGACTGTAATATGCCTCACTTTCCAAATTTATCCGGTCCAAGGATTTGTAAGGATCTGGGTGAGAAGAGAGTAAGAATAGGGAACTTGTTATTTACTTATTTTTTAACTCATAGGCCAGTTTTACAACCAGATTTTATCTTTAGATCTTTTCACTGAGAAGGATTGATACACAGGCTAGTTTTAGAAAAATATTTTAAAGTTCTCATGGGTTTTTATTTTAATTGTAAGATAATATATCATTTCACAAAATTTAACAGGAAGTCAAGAACTACAAAGGGCTACCACCATTGTTGTGTATACCCTTGTTCTTTTGCATATCCATATGTATTTTTTATGTGGTTTCAGTCATAATGAAGATACACTTTTGTATCATGTTTGTCTTTTTCTGAGCATCTGTCTCTGTTGCTAGTTAATTTTCAGTACCAAAACTTTTTTTTTTTTTTCTTTTTATTTCTTTGTGGTACGCGGGCTTCTCACTGCTGCGGCCTCTCCCGTTGCGGGGCACAGGCTCCGGACGCGCAGGCCCAGCGGCCATGGCTCACGGGCCCAGCCGCTCCGCGGCATGTGGGATCCTCCCGGACCGGGGCACGAACCCGCGTCCCCTGCATCAGCAGGTGGACCCTCAACCACTGCGCCACCAGGGAAGCCCAGTACCAAAACTTTTAAACACAAATTTAACCATTCCTCTCATTGGACATTTTAGGCAATTTCACTATCCCTTTACTAGAAAATTGTGATGAATGTTTTCCTGCTTAAATTATTTATTATTTCAAATATTTCTTATCAACAGTACATATCTAAGTGCATAAATACAATGTGGACATGATTCATGTTGCCTCATTACTTTCTTAATGGATTATCTCAACTTAAGTACCAGTTTTACCACTGCCTTTGCAGCATTTGGGCATTATCATTAATTTATTTTTAACTAATTTGATAGGTATAAAATGTTCCTTGCCTTATTTAGTATATCTTTGATAATTAGCAAAGTAGGATGTAGATTTTTTTAAAAATATGGAACACATAAGTGAGAATTAGCTGTTATAGCGAATTCTTTTTACGTCAGTCTCATCCTAAGATTTGCATCAGCAGGTGCGAAAAGAAAGCAAAAGTATATATATTTAGTGTGACTCATCAATCCAGTTGTACACTCCAGGGGAATCACCTTGCTTCATGAGCCGATGCTGCCTTTGAGACTTTTTAAGCATCTAGCTCATCAGGTCAAGTTCAGTGAAAACTGAATTACTTCTTAGAAAGTCAGCCGGTCTTAGGATTCCATTCCTGGTGAGAGAAAGTGAAAGGAAAGTGTACAGCTAGTAGATCGGAAACTTTCCAGTAAATGCTGCTGATGTTACTGGTAGTGCTTTAATACATCAGGTTATCTTTTATTGTTTATGACCCTTTTTTAAATGAGTGAACGAACACATGCATTTTGAAGTACTTTTTCCCTTCATTTTCTTGTCCTCAAGATGGGAGCATGTTAGGCAGGCATTTACCAAGGTTATCAACTACTCTTCCCGGGGAAAAGCCTTCCTAGCTTAGCTGCTCAGGCCATGTTGCTGCTCAGAACATGACCGTCTGGAATAACTGGACGTTCAGAGCATCCTGGTTGGTGATACTGCTCTTCGCCATTCCTCACAGGGACCTTGACGGTGGGACTCAGCCCACTCTTTTGCAGTCCATTTTCAGTTGCTGGTAATGAGTGGGGAATCTCTTAATTCTATTTATGATGTTCCTGGGCTTTCCTAGTAGGAGGAAAAAGCTGCATCTTTTTAGAGATAGTTCCAAGGTAGCTCCAAAATCAGTCGTGCGATGGACAGGATCATTGTAATTACCACAGGGTTTTCCAAAGGGTCTATTTTGCAGGATTATGCTTAACTGGGTCTTAAGTTCTGGGTTGCTGTGTCTCAGTCATATGTTACTTTCATTTAATAATAGTTTATTAAACCCCTACTATATCCTAGGCACTTTGCTAGGGACTAGGGACATAGCAACGAACAGGACATTTCCTTATTTGTAAAAATAGTTTAGCATTACATGGATTATATAAAATTGATGTCTGTGGGCAAAAATAGGCATTTGTGAATATCCATATGGACAAAATCACCAGACTTTCCTAATGTTTGACTAGTGGGGACTTTAAATATGTTGTCAAGGTTGATGGTAAAGTACTTGCCTCTTACTATGCCAGTCTCATCCTCACATGATAAATCTCTCATTTAGCCCTGAGTTGCCATTGGCTTGAGTACTTTACAGAATTGACTTGGGGTATGAGAGCTGGCTCTTTTTCTGGCTCCTCTTGCCAGTGTTACAAGAAAGAAAGCTGGGACGGTTTTGTTCTCAGGGTTTTAGACATGTCTCTCTTCTCAGATACCTTAAAAAAAATCAGTTAAGTTTTTTCAGGTTCACGGCAATTTAACAGTATACAAATTGCTGATTATTAGGAATATACTCTCTGGCATCCTCTGCACATAGGAAGTGCAGATAAATACAGAAATGAAAACTCCAGTATATGTGTAAGTTCCTAAGTGAATAGAACCCTTTTTCACACTGATGATAGAGACAAGACTTATCCAAGTTAGAGAATAATTATCTTAATATATATTTATTTTAAGGATGTGGTTTTTTACTTAAGGTGGCCAAGTCTGTATGGCTAGTGAGCTGAACCCCCAGGGGATCCTGTATTATGTAATTCACCAAAAATAAAGCGTTAGTTTGTTTGTTTTGGTTTTTCCTTAATAGAACTAAGATTGCAAACCAAGTTAAACTTTTCCTCACTAACATTGCCATACTTGAATCCATACTTGATAAGAAAACATTTACTTGTGACGCTGTCGGGGGCAGGAGCCCTGTGGCGGAGTTTAGTTTGTTCGACAAAATTACTTGAAGACCCCTCATGAGGAAGGCACTGAAATGACTTCTAGTCCTACTGTGGGGCACCCCTAGTGTTTCTCACATTATCCTCAGTTGTAAAATTGTTAAAATCTTTTGTAACGGAACATCGGTACCATATAGGACTCTGGCCTTCAAGGGAGAAGGGAAATACTGAACTTGTGATCATTGTGTGTTGCAATTTCAAAATGGCTGTGGCTGACGGATTATTGATTTAAAAAGTAGGTTAGAGACAGTGCAAGTGTTGCCAGGCTACATGGGACAGTGTCTTGTTTCTGCATAAGTTGAAAACATGAAGATAGTTGTGGTCTCTTAAGGCAGTAATCATAAGCTGTACAGGAAGAGAACCTTGGGACTGTGATGGAAAGTCTTAAACATCTGTATCTAGTCATGGGTTACCCTCCAGTAGATGACGGGTTTTTACCACGAAGGGCCTTTTGGAGTTCTCTGCTCTGATTTTCCTGTGCTTGTTTTCTGATGCAGAGTTTGCTAGATTCTACATTCAGATTTGCTTAGCCTGAGCAGATGCTAGCCTTCCTTTTCAATATACTTTTTTTCATTTTTTTAAAAAGTATCGAGGTGAAATTCACATGACAAAATTAACCATCTTAAAGTGAAGAATGCAGTGGCACTTAGTATTGCTGCGTTCACAGTGTTGTGTGATCACTACCTCTATCTAGTTCCAAAACATTTTCATTTTCCCAAAAGAAAACCCTGTACCTGTTAAGCAGTCACACCCCATTCCTCCCCTTCTTTCAGCCCCTGGAAACCACTAATCTGCTTTCTGTCTCTATGGATTTACCTAGGTTGGATATTTTATATAAATGGAACCATACAGCGTGTGACATTGTGTGTCTGGCTTTGTTTCTGAGGTTCATCCATGTTGTAACCTGTGGCAGTGCTTCATTCCTTTTTATGGCCAAACAATAGTCCATTGGATAGATATACCACAGTATATTCATCCATTTATCCGTTGATGGACACTTGGGTTGCTTCATTCAACATACTTTTAAAGTTTATTTTATTTTCATTAGCTAGATAGGTCTTACATTTGGCCTAAATTTGTGTCCTGTGCCTCCCTTGTTGGTCCTAGTTCAGTTGAATGGTATTACACAAAGCTAGACTGATCCTTCGTCTGTTCTTGCCTTCAGTAAGCACCTACTCTGTGCCTGTTTTCTGAGAACCTTTTAGATATTTGAAGGTAGCTGTCTTCCTAAGCTTTCCCCTGCTAGGCCAAGTATTCCTAGATCTTCAATCATTTCTTTAGTGCTTTGCTTTCAGAAAAGTTGCATGCAGCACTTGGTGAGCTCTCGCTAGCACTAGTATGGAGCAGAATAAACCTGCCACTGCCAACTTTTCTAGGTAGTACATTTCTTTGAAGTCTTTTTAGGGTTGCATTAACTTTCTTGGTATCCATATTCACAGCATTGACTCATTTTGAGTGTTTCATATGCTCAAACAGATAATAATTTCTCGACACATACAATTGCTAAGCCATGCCTTATCAGGTTTTCTGAGACCCAAGTGGTTTATTTTTACGTAATGTAAGACTCCATTAGTACTATATTAGTTTCCTAGGGCTGCTGTAATGAAGTACCTCAAACTGAGTGGCTTAAAAC
>NC_139148.1:20644603-20667103 GCF_964270905.1 Leucopleurus acutus
TTTCTTTGCTCCTAATTTGGAGCTTTTTCGCTAAAAATGTTTTTTCTTTAAATTTTATTTATTTATTAATTTATTTTTGGCTATGTTGGGTCTTCGTTTCTGTGCGAGGGCTTTCTCTAGTTGCGGTGAGCGGGGCCACTCTTCATCGCGGTGCGCGGGCCTCTCACTGTCGCGGCCTCTCCTGTTGTGGAGCACAAGCTCCAGACGCGCAGGCTCAGCAGTTGTGGCTCACGGGCCCAGTTGCTCTGCAGCATGTGGGATCCTCCCAGACCAGGGCTCGAACCCATGTCCCCTGCATTGGCAGGCGGACTCTCAACCACTGCGCCACCAGGGAAGCCCTAAAAATGTTTTTTGATTTACCTTTTTTTAATGTCCTAAGAGAGAATCCCCCCCCCCCCCTGCCACGCCCTGGTTGGGTCACCCGCTGATTTGGTTTTGTGTACGATAAATTCTTCAGAACTTATTCGAAGTGTTTGGTGTATTTTCCAAGTTACTATTGTAGCAGAAGGCAGACATCCTTGGATAGGAATATGTGGGCTCTTGAGGTTCAAGGTAGATGTTTTCAACTCAGATTTTATACTTATTAGCCTTTATGTCTAAAGTACACATCAGTGACCAATAAGCTGTAGTACAGCCTTGAATACTGACTGAAGGGGGTCTGAAATTCCATGGGGATTAAAAATAGCAAAACCACATGCTGAAATTAGAATTTATATTTAGACGATATATTGTCTTTCACTCACCCTGCAGAATTTTATTTTTAAGGCTGTACGTTGTGTGGCTCTCTGTTTCTCATTTTAGAAACACATGGAACTCACTGGAAAGCCAGACCTGGTTAATACAAACGTAGTCTGGGTAAACATGCAGGAGTTGCCATGCAGAATAGAGGCAGAGCATTCTTTACCACCACTGTACTGACTCAGTTTAATCACACACCCCGAAGTTTATTTTGTGGAAGTGACACCGTGAAATGCTGTCATAGAATCCTGCAAGGCATTTTGGGACGTGTAGTTCAGCCTTCAACAGGAAGACCACCGGAGCTGGGGGCAGACGCTTCAGGGAAGGGTGCCTTATGTGTGCACGTTCTCCATACTGTCCTGCATTGTTCCCTTCTTTACCTCACCGCTTAGATGCAGTGCAGTGCAGGACATATTTGTTGGCAATCATGAGGGCTTTGGAGAGGGACCGAATGGTGGAAACTGAGATTTCCAAAGCCTCCTACATTTTAGGGCAGCACTCTAATTACAGAGCAGGATTTCTGAGTCTAAAATCTTTCTTGTGGGCTTGATAATTTTTGTGTTTTCCTCCTTTAGACATAACCTTGATGATAACCTTGATACGGGATATGTTTCCCTTGGAATGCCAAACAGAGATCGTTTTATGCTTTTGAGTCATAGTTATAAATAATGTTGCTTATTATATACTCCAAACTCATTCAACAAAAATTTATGGAGCACGTACTCTGGGCCAACATTGTTGCAGCCACTAAGGATATAGCAGGGAGCTAAACTAAGTCCCTGTCCTCATGGAACTGACCTTCCAGTATGGGAAGACAGAACACCCAGTAGTTCTGTGGCAGGGTAAGTGGTGACAGGTACTGTGGAGAAAAATTCAGCTGTGTTAGGAGGAAAGGGCTGAGGCAGTTGGGTGTTCCTAATCTCTGTAGGGTGGTTAGGGAAGTTCTCAATGTTGAGAAAAGGCGTTAGGATGTGAGGCAGTGAACCATGCAGGTATGTGGAGGAAAAGCATACCAGGCACAAGGGACAGCAAGTATAAAGGGTCTGAAATCGGAGGGTGCTGGGCATGGCTAAGGAATTGCAAGGAGCCAGTGTGGCAGGAGATGAGCAAACAGTGGGGAGAGTGGTAACAGGGAAGGTGGGGGGGGGGGAGACCGACTCTGAGGGGCCATACAGACCATTGTGAGGACTTTGACTTCGATTCTGGGGGAGATGGGGAGCTATTGAGGAGTTCTGAGCAGAGGAGTGCTGTGATCTGACTTGAAGTGAACTACTTTGACTGCTGTGATCCAGGCAAAAGATGCTGGCAGCTTGACCAACAGGATAGCAGGGCAGCTTGTGAGAAGTGGTTAGATTCTAGATGCATTTTTAAGCCAGAACTGGTAGGATTTGTTAGTCAGATCTTTGTTTCCCCATGTTATTATATAGAGTGAAAGGCAGAGGGTTTCCTTCCTATAGTCCATTGGTTCTGAATTGAATTCTAATGCATTTAATTACTCACCTAAAAATAAATAATTTTCAAGGTAAATAAAAGCATAGATTCTTTACCCAAATCACTGGTTCTTCCTAAACACAGACTTAATGGCTGACTCTTTTGCCATACAAAACACACAAAAGGGGGCTTCCCTGGTGGCGCAGTGGTTGGGAGTCTGCCTGCCGATGCAGGGGACGCGGGTTCGTGCCCCGGTCCGGGAAGATCCCACATGCCGCGGAGCCGCTGGGCCCGTGAGCCATGGCCGCTGGGCCTGCGCGTCCGGAGCCTGTGCTCCGCAACGGGAGAGGCCGCAACAGTGAGAGGCCCGCGTACCGAAAAAAAAACAACAACAAAAAACCACACAAAAGATCTGGACACACACACACACACACACACACACACCATAGCACCGTCCTTGCTCTTAACAGGCTTTTGAGGGGAAAATGACTTGTGTTCAACGTTAAGCTGACAGTCTAGCTGATGAAACAAAATTATTGGACCAGAGACACACCACACACACACAGACACACACTCCTACCCCTATGGAGAGATTCCTGAAAGTCATGAGAATCACAGCTGGAACAAGCCATTGTCTCAGATGGGTGTGTGTTCATCCGTATGCAGGTGTGCTGAAGGGGTGGCAGGAAGTAATTAACAACTGCTATACTAATTTTAGTCTAAACATGTACATAAGTGGTTAGAGAAGGCAAAGCTGAGATGATTGTATAGAAAAGGTGAGATGTAAGCTAGGACTGGAAGGATCGGTAGGATATGAATAGCTGGAGATGAGGAGGCAGAAGACATTCTTGTGGGGTCTCTTCTGCACCTTCTCCTACTCTTTCCCTAGAGAGTCTTATTTAGGTGATGCTCTGTTAGGGAAACCAGGTTTAGGAAGCTGTGTCGCTTCTACTCTGAAGCAGTAGATTGAAGTTAAATCTTTAGAGCAGACTAATCTTTGGTTTGGTTAGCTGCCAGACCCCAGTTTAGTGGTGTAAGGCTATGCTCTTCTTTTTTTCTTTTTTTTTTTTTTTTTTGCGGTACGCGGGCCTCTCACTGTTGTGGCCTCTCCCGTTGCGGAGCACAGGCTCAGCGGCCATGGCTCACGGGCCCAGCTGCTCCGCGGCGTATGGGATCCTCCCAGACCGGGGCACGAACCCGTGTCCCCTGCATCGGCAGGTGGACTCTCAACCACTGCGCCACCAGGGAAGCCCTCTGCTCTTCTTTTTGGATCATTATAGATCAAAGAAAATCTTCTTGGGCAAATCTTGAAATTAAGAAAATATTGGGATTGTGCTCCATATCCTGTTCTTTGTTTTTATTCTTACACCTTGTCCTTCCACCAGTCTTCCTTCCCCTCCTCTCCATTTGCACTCAGCTCTCCTATAACGCCATACATGTGTTTCAAAAAATCATCAAGTTATGTAAAATCATACAATAACAACTAAATGGTTTATGGGAAAAACACGGGTTAGGAGCACAGCACACAAAAACTTCATCAGTGACACAAACAAGAATATAGGAACCTCATGAAAACAGTGGTGTAATATTATATATCTTAAATAGCTAAGAAATACATAAATACTACAACAAATACAGCATTTTACCGTGAAAAAGACCTGAAGTTTGCTTGTGAAAGTGAACATCAGAAGGGTTGCAGCTTGTGAGCCATGGTGAAGTGCTGGAAGGAAGGTTGTCTGAAATTGGAAGGAAAATTATAACAAACATCAGATGTGGATGTGTAGCTCATAACACACTCAGTGAACTGAGGTAGCTGGGCAGGGGTTGGGGTGTGTATGTACATGTGTGTTACATATATTCCTCTGTGGCTTGGCTCATCTGGGTGCAGTTTTCTGCATTCACCTAGTGTTTCTTATAGACAAAATCCTGCATAATGTGAATTATGTGAACATAATTCACATTATGTTCACATTGTTCCCTGGTATGTCAATGGCATTGGAATAAATTCTCATTTTCAAAATAAGCATTGTAGTGGAACTAACTGTACCTTGTTTTATCTTTATGATTAACTAGTACCTTACTTTCCCCCTACTTTATTGTTCTCTCCTCATCCTCATAATGTGCAAAATTTTTCTTATTTTTACAAAGACTGATTGGAACATCTGTGAACCAGATAATTATTGAATATTGTCTCTCTCCAGGCTGCTTGTCTGGGGTGTGGCAAGTAAAAAGGTTTTGAAGCCGTGGGTTCTGCCCTTACATAGCTTCGATATTAGGAACCAAGCACAGACATTTGAAGCAAAGCAAAAGTTCTTAAAAAGTAACAATAGGGACTTCACTGGTGATCCAGTGGTTAAGACTCCCTGCTTCCACTGCAGGGGGCGCAGGTTCAATCCCTGGCCAGGGAAACTAAGATCCCACATGCTGTGAGGTGCAGCTAAAAAAAGAAAAAGAAAAGAAAAAGTAACAATATATTTTAGAATTAATACATCAGTGCTAAAGAGGGTAGAGTTAGTAAAGTAAGGCTTCTTACAAGATAAGAATTTTGATCCAGCTCTTAAGCAAAGTTACGAACATGGATTAGAGAAGTAAGGAACTCCTAACACCCAGAGAGAATGTGGAAATCCCCCAGCTTTTTTCTTTGTCTTTTTTTTTCATTCTCATGCTCCAGCCCCCAAGTGATCTTATGGTGGCAACAGAAGCTGCAGTGGGAGTCACCAAGAGCCAAAACACTCAGTTACTCCCCCTCCCCCCCTTAAGGAAGGAAGGCGGTAAAGCTTTCTGGCTAGCTGCTGGGAACTAGAACGTACCATAGAGATCATAGACAGACAACCTCAGGGAAAGTGACCCCATAAAGTTGTTTGTGGGCTTTGGAGCTCATCCCCCAATCTGAAAGGAAAGGATCTGAGCCTAATCAGCATACCAAAAACTTTGAGAACTGAAATAAAAGACCACGACCCAAAACCCGGATTGACTTCTGGGTGGTGTGCACATGGGACAGATATAAAAAATGCTGCAACAGTTTTGAAAGCTGAACTGAGATCAGGGCCACAGTCCACAGAAAGTGGGTTTGAACTCACAACCCAAACCTAATGAAGTCAGTTGCTTGCTAAAGCAAAAACATCAACATTGTCCATAGGATTTAAGTAAGACCCATAGACTCATACTATTCAAAATGTCCAGGATACAATGCAAAATTACCTGGTATAAGAAGAACCAGGAAAAGCCCAACTTGAATGGGAAGAAAAAAAACCCGAAAGTCAACATTGAAATGACACTGATGTTACAGTTATATGACAAAAGACATAGGAAATGTAAAGAAGAGCCAAATAAATATATTAGAACCGAAAAATATGATAACCAAAGTTTAAAAACTCACTGAGTGGGCTCAGTAGCAGAATGGAGATGACACAGGACAGAGCCAGTGAACTTGAAGATAGATCAGTAGAAATTATCCAATATGAAGGAGAGAGAGAAAGGGACAGAGAGGTTGAGCAGAACAGAGCCTCAGGGACCTGTGGGACAATAATAGAAAGTCTAACATTCATATCATTGGAGTCCAAAAAAAAGAGGAGGAGCACCAGGCTGAAAAAAATATTTGAAGAAATAATGTGAAAATTTCCCAGGTTTGGCAAAAGACAAACTTACAGATTCAGAAAGCTCAGTGAATCCCAAACAGGATAAACCCAAAGAAATTCACTCCTGAACACATCATAATCAAACTGTTGGGGGGAGAGGAAAAAAAAGGTCAAAAATCTTAAAAACAGCCAGAGAAAAATGATGTGTTATAAGGGAAGATTATTCAAATGATGACTGTTTCTTATCAGAAACCATGGAGGCCAGAGGAAGTGGAACAGTGTTTTTAAAGTGCTAAAAGAAAAGAATTAACAACTCGGATTTTTTAATCTAGCCAAAAAAAAAATCTTTAGGAGTAAAGGTAAAGAAAGACATTTTCAGATGAGGGAAAACTAACAGAATTCATTGCCAGCAGACCTGCTCTGAAAGAATTGCTAAAGGAAATTATTCAGACAAAAGGGAAGTGATACTGGAAGGAAACTCGGAACATCAAGAATGAAGGAAGAGAAAAAGTAGTGGTATATATAATAGACTGTTTTTCTCTTCTTGAGTTATTTGAAATATATTTGATAGGTGAAAGCAAAAATTGCAGCATTGTCTGCTAAGGATTTCAGCGTATGTAGGTCTGATATGTGAGAAAACTACAACATGGAGGAGGGAAAAGGGACCTATGTGGGTTTTTATGTTCCACATAAAGTGGTAAAATTTTGATTCTAAATTAAGTATATACGTTGTCATCTTTAATGATGAACTTTAACAAAGAGATGTTGTCAAAACCACAGTTAATTTAATTAAATAATAAAAAAATGTTTGAATAACCCAAAAGAGGGCAGGAAATGGGAAAGAGGGAGGAAAAACAGAGAGAACAAACAGAAAACAAATAATAAGATGGTAGACCCAAATCCAAACATATCAATAACTACATTAAATGCAAATAGTCTAAATGTGTATACACCAATTAACAGAAATTATTAGACTGTATTTTTTTAAATGATACAACTATAAAATGTCTTCAAGAAACTCACTTCAAATATAATGATATAGGTCTGTTAAAAGTAGAAAATGGCAAAAGGTATACCATGTAAACACTAATCAAAGTTAGAGTTGCTATATTAACAGCAGAAAATTAGACTTCAGAGCAAAGAAAATTGCTAGGGATAAAGAAGGATTTTACATAATGAAAAAAGAGCTAACTCACTAAGAAGAGATAACAACCCAAAATCTGTGTGCACCTAACAACAGTGCTTCAAAATACCTGAAGCAAAAACTGGCAGAACTGAAAGGAGAAATACAGTTCATAATTATACTTGGCAATTTTTATCACTCCTCTCTCAGTAACTGATAGAAATATTGGATAAAAATTCAGCAAGTAAAAATTTATCCCTCTTTTGATAATTATTTTAACTGATATCTCTGCTTTCTGAAATACTTGAGAGGTTTTGCAATCCAGAAGAAGTTTGGAATTTCCTTCTCCCTTTATGTATCTTTTGACTCTGTTGGATTCCTAATTCAAACAGAGACTTTGAGAGTCTTTGTCTCAGTTCAGGTATGCCCTATAGTCTCTTTAAATATCATTTTTAATTATATCATATTAATTATTTAACCATCTTCTATAGGCTTTTCATTGTTTCTAATATGCTACTGTTACAAATCTTGATCACACCTAAAAAGTAACATAAAAATTAAAGATAATATAAAGTAAAAATAACACTAAAAATAATAAATCCTTAATATCATCAAAAAAATCAGTAAGGATATAGAAGAACTGTCAACCAATGGGATGTAATTGATAGGGATAGTATGCTCCACCCAACAATAGCATGATCCCCATTCTTTTCAAGTGCACATGGAACATTCAACAAGATAGACTATATTCTGGGTCATAAAAAGAACTTTAATGAACTTAAAAGAATTGAAATCATACCAAGTATATGCTCTGACCATAATGGAATTAAGCTAGAAGTCAGTAAGAGAAATATAACAGGAAAATCTGCAAGTTCTTGGAAATTAAACAACACACTTCTAGGGCTTCCCTGGTGGTGCAGTGGTTGAGAGTCCACCTGCCGATGCAGGGGACGCAGGCTCGTGCCCCGGTCTGGGAAGATCCCACATGCCGCGGAGCGGCTGGGCCCATGAGCCATGGCCGCTGAGCCTGCGCATCCGGAGCCTGTGCTCCACAACGGGAGAGGCCACAGCAGTGAGAGGCCCGCGTACCACAAAAAAAACAAAAAACAAACACACTTCTAAATAACCCATGGGTCAAAAAGGAGGTCTTAAGGAAAATTAGAAAATATTTTGAACTGAGTGAAAATGAAAATACAACATATCAAACAGTGATTGAGACAATATATACTGTGATGCCTACTATAATACAAAGTAGGCCAATTACCGATGTTTGAATGCTTATACCATTATTTATGCATCATGGACACATACAAAATCTGTAAAATACTCGAGTAGCAAGTGCCAGGGGATTGTATATTGACCCAGTTGGTAATATAAGTCAGTTAATTTGACAGTTAACTATTAAATAATCATGCTGTCAGAATCAGGTGTGGATCAAAGGGAGAAAGTAAAAAAATGAACACAGTAGGATGATGCACCTAAAGCAGTGCTTAGAGGGAAATTGATAGCATTAACAACTGTTTGTGTTACAAAAAAAAGAAAGGTCTCAAATCAATAATCTGAGTTTCCACTTTAAGAAATTTTTTTGAAAAGCAGAGCACAATACACCCAAAGCAAACAGAAGGAAGGAAATAGTGAAGATAAATCAATTAAATTGAAATTATAGAAAAAATCAGTGAAACCAAAATCTGAATATTTGAAAAGATCAATAAAATTGATAAACCTCTAGCAAGACTGACAGAGATAAAAAGAGAAAAGGTACAAATTAGTAATATCCAGAATGCTAAACTTCCACAGACTTTAAAATCATAATAAGGGAGTACTAAACATATTTGACAATTTAAGGATAGCAGACCAATTCCTCAAAAATCAAAAACTATAAAAATTCATCCAAGATGAAATAGATAAGCTCAATAGTCCTATATCTGTTAAAGGAAGTAAATTCATAATTGAAAAAAAAATAAAGTTGGAGGAATTAATAATCAATTGTAAGACTTAAAATAAAGCTATAGTAATGAGCAGTGTGTAATTGGCAAAAGGATAGAAACCTAGACCCATGGAGGAGAATAGAAATAATAGACTCAAACAAGTGTGGCTATTTGATTTTTGACAATGATGCAAAAGCAATTTAATGAAGAATGAATAGCCCTTTCAACATGTAATGTTGGAAAAATTGGGCATCCATATGCAGAAAAAATAAACTTTGAGCTAAAGCTCTTACCTTATACAGAAATTAAAAATATATATCATAGGTCTAAATGTATCAATAAAACTATAAAACTTTAAGAAGTAGTACATAAGAGAAACTCTTCATGACCTAGGGTTAGGTGAAGAGTTCTTAGACATGAGATCAAAATCATGATTCATTAAAAAAAGGAAAAATCTTGGCACGATTAAAAACCTTTGCTTTGGAAAAGACACTGTTAAGGGAAAGAAATAACAAACCACAAACTAGGAGGAAATGTTTACAAATCACCTATCCAACAAAGGACCGGTATCCAGTATATATAAAGAACTCTCAAAAACACTCAGTTAAAAAAAAAAAAGGCAACCAATCCAATTTAAAAATAAACAAAAGACTTGAACAGATTCTTTACCAAAGAGGACATAAAGATGACAAATAAGAATGTGAAAAGTTGTTTCATTATTAGCATCAGGGAAATGCAAATTGAAACCCTGACAAGATACCATTCCACACTTACTGCAATGGTTAAAATACAGAATACTGACAATACCAAGTGCTTGTGAGGATGTGGAGCAACAGGAACCTTCGTACTTATTTTGCTGGTGGGAATGTAAAATGGTGCCTCCAGTCTGGAATACAGTTTGACAATTTCTCATAAAGATCAGTATACACTTTCCATATGACCTAGCAATCGTCTTGGTTATTTACCCTAGAAAAATGAGAATTTATACCCATATAAAAATGTACAGAAATGTTTCTAAGTAACTGAATTCATAATAGCCCAAAACTGGAAACAACTCAAACACACTTCAATGGGTGAATGAATAAACTGTGGTGCTTTCATACCGTGGAGTACTACTCAGCAATAAAAAGGAGCAGACTACTGATACACCCAACAACTTGGATGGCTCTCAGAGGCATTATGCCGAGTGAAAAGAGCCAGACTCAAAAGACTACGCACTGTTTAATTCCATTTATATGGCATTCTTGAATTTCAGAACTATAATGGTCAGTGGTTGTCATGGATTAGAGAATGGTCTGAATACAAAGGGGCAGCAAAGGGGAGTTTGGGGGGTGATGGAACTGTTGTGTATCCTGATTGTCATGTGTGTTACATGTGCTAAAAGTCATAGAACTGTACCCCTCTCCCAAATCGATCTTACAGTGACATTTTTTAAAGTAATAATTAAAGAAAATCAGGGGACTTCCCTGGTGGCACAGTGGTTAAGAATCCGCCTGCCAGTGCAGGGGATACGGGTTCGAGCCTAGTCTGGGAAGATCCCACATGCTGCGGACCAGCTAAGCCCGTGTGCCACAACTACTGAGCCTGCACTCTAGAGCCTGCGAGCCATAACTACTGTGCCCATGTGCCACAACTACTGAAGCCCATACGCCTAGAGCCCGTGCTCTGCAACAAGAGAAGCCACCGCAATGAGAAGCCTGCGCACCACAACTAGAGAAAGCCCGTGTGCCGCAGTGGAGGCCCAAAGCAGCCCAAAAAAAAAAAAAATTTTTTTAATTAATTAATTATTTTTTTTAAATGAAAGAAAATCAAATTTCTGTGGCCTGGTGATAAAAAGATATAACTCTGCTTCAAGGATAAATCTTTTCAAATACAAGGGTATATGTGGAGACATAGAGCAAAAAGACCGCCTTTTACACAAAAATTAGATGAATTAAATGTCCGGCATTGAGGTTACATGAGGTGAGTCCCAAAGCTGCCACCTTGAAAACACAGCCCGCCTAAATAGATGTGTGATTGGGAGCCCCTGCTAAGCTTTTTGTCAGGAAATCTACTCAAGGAGAAAATATTCAACTATGACAAAAATCTCTTTTAAGGGACAAAACATTAATATTCTCATTGCTAAAGTAAAAACAAAGGGAGGTCTTTACTAAGCCCAGGTTTTAAGAAATAGATGGGATAGATTTGGGCATCAGAGTGTCAGGCCACTCATGCAGGTTCTAACCATTTAAATAAGAAAGTAAAGCCTTGAAAACATGACAGAGTTTTGAATGGGAAATTCAGGATTTTAGAGCAAGGTGGTTTTTTGTTTTTAAAAACAATGGTAGAGTTCAGGAGGCTCTGCATTCTTTTATGCAGTATACACATGTATTTGCTTATAGTTACCATTCTTCTGTCTTATTTATTGAGGGGGGAACACAGCATCATGGAGAACAAGAGAATCTCAGTCCTGGTTTGTTTTTATCTTGCCATAGCCAGCATGCTGGAACCCCTTTCACACATACCCCTTCCTGTCAGTTAAAGGTGATCATTTAAAAACAAACAGACCACAAAAAGAAGAGCACAAATTCTAAATTTTGTAATGATAATTGAAAATGTAAATTAGTTTCAATCATGTTCCTTTTGTTCTCCTGGTTTGAAATTACTGGTTAAGGTTATTTTACATTCACAACTGTTAAACAGTGTGTCTGAGTGAGGTGAAATAGATTAGGGTGGAGTAATATTGGTGGGTGGAACCTCCCACAGGCCTGTGTATGACTGAATGCTCAAGCTGCCTCCAGGCTTCTGCCCACTTACGCCAGCTCTAAAGGGGAACAATATTCCAATAAAGATGTTTTCTTTCCTTTTATTTTATAATGGTTGTGATTTACACCGTTCCATATTAGGCTTAGCAAATTAACATCCCCATCTTCAGCTGATTGATGTACCAATTTGCCCTTTTCATTTCTTCACAAAACTAATGGGCCTAATTTGGAGAACATAGGGCTCTAGCTCCTACATTCTGCATATACCTCGTGGGATTTTATTAGAATTAAGAGTTTGAAGTTGTGTTCTATGGGTGAGGCCCCTGACCTTATCCAAAGATACCCCTGGAATATTTTCACTATTTCCTGTTTTATTTATGAGGTTCCTCTGTTAAAGTTCATCTATAACAATAGGTTCTATTACTGAGAAAATGTTTGAAAACCACTCACCTGGAAAAATGAAATTCACAAATAACGAGAACTTGAATTTTTAACCAGTCATCTCCACTTGTCCCTCTGAGCCTTTATTTAGATTATTGCTAAAAAAAAATTTGCGTTATTTCATGCTTTACTTACTCAGTATTGGAACAGTGTTTATTGAATACCTGCTATATGCCAGTACCATATTTCAGGAAGGTGTGTTACTTTTTCTCACTTTGCTGGTTGAAAAACGGTTGAGAAGTGAAGTGGCCCAAGGCAGGAAAGAGGAAGAACAAGGAAGCGGACAAACCGCATCCAAATAATTGAGCACCACAGTGTGTATATCCAAGGTGGCGGTGACTCAAGTGAGATAGGTGAGCGGTGACAAACGATTTGAGAGAAACAAACCTGCTGGAGCTCACATTGAGACACTTCGGTTACAGTCATTGAGGATTACAGAACAAGTGGAGCCAGGAGGAATGCAGAAGAAACGAGACACTTTTTCATGTCAATGCAACCTGCCAAGGAATCCAATAAGATGCAGGCATAACGTAGGCTTAGGAACTAAGGGATGGTTCATTGTTGATCTTTGAACTTTCTGTGCAAACGCCAGATAGAATATGATAGAGCATGGGAGGTAAGACCGAAAAACAGTGGAATAGGACCTAAATCTGTTGCGTCTGGGATGAAGCCTATCCCAGGTACCTGAAGACAGTTTTTAAAAGGGGAGAGAGAGCATTAGTGGGATATATTATCGAAGGGCATCCCATGCTTTGAGACCTAGATGTGTAGAGCCTGGGCAGGATTTTTGTTTCTGTTTTTCTGATTTTTCCACATATAATTTCCTAGGTCTCAAATCTTTGTTAAAAAAAGTTACAGGAAATTACTGTTTCCTTCCTTTTTAGGTGAAAGTAGTCGGGAGAGAACACGTTCATGCCTGTGCATTTTATTCCAAGGAAAGTCCATTAGCCAGTTTGTGTTTTGCTTGTTTTAACACCTCTGTATAGAATGGTTTGGTTTCCTATTGTAAGTAGAAGGTGGCCTAGGTAAGCTTTCAGTAGGAAAGACCGGGTCTTGAATACAAGCAAGGCTAGTTTCTAATTAAACAAGTGTCTAATACTGTAATTTCTAATGCACTATAGAAAGAAAGGGCAAAGAGCTGCCAAACTAGTTTTTCTTGGCTCTGTTTTTGCAGTGCTAATATAATTCTGGCAAGTTGGAAGAATTCAGATGAGGAATTAGTAAATTACACGTGCATGTACGTTAATACCCTTCCTTTTGTTACTTTTTTTCGTTCTGAAAATTAATTTACTGACATTGGAAAAGTATAACTACAGTGACTTATTACTGAATAATTTCTCGTACAAAACATCATGGAGGAAAATCATAAGACATCCATCTACCATGAGTCTTTTGGATGTGTAATGAGTTTCAGTAACTAAATTATGTTAATAGCTACCTGAAATTTCCTGTAGGACATCTAAACCATTGGACTCCAATAAATTATCAGTAAGAGAATTTAATTCTTACCTTGTATTTTGATGGTGGCTGCTTAGGATGGGGAGTCTGTGGCCTTAAAGCCTAGTGGCCATGTTAGGTATAAGTTATATGGATTTATTTCATTGACTGAGCTGACTAGAACAGTATGACAGCCTAATGTAGTCTGACCAGTAGAACTGAATAGTTTCAAGAACTGAGTCTTAACTAATGAACTAGGAGAGCAAGGGAGGCGTAAATGTTAAATCTGTTTATAACATCAATTATAAGACACACCACTGATTTAGTAACAGCCTTTCAGGGGAGAAGAAAATTGTTAGCAAAGACAGCAGTTATAAGACAAATCTTTGTTTCAGAAGCATTCAAATGTGATGATAGGTGTCTTAGAATCAAGGCAAGAGTGTTACCGAGTATAACGCTCAAATGATAGCTAAGGTGAACTGAGTGCTTACCATGTGCCAGACAGTACACTTGTGCCAGACACTTTATATGCATTATCCAATTTAATCCTCACAAAACTTGCATGGGTGTTTTACAGATGAGGAAACTGAGGCTTGGAGAGGTTGACTCATCCTAGGACTCTGCCTACGATAAATGTCAGAGCCAGGATTTGAGGGAGAGCCTGTCTGACTGCAGAAGCCACACAGTTATCCACTGTTCGGTGTATTTACCCTTTATCATTAATATAAGACCTTATGCCAAAAAGAAAGATTGAAAGGAGTCAGCCAAGACCTCTCCAAAATCTACCTCTTCACTTTCTGTTGAAGTAGTAACTGACCTCCCCTAACAACAAACAAAACAAAAAACACCCCAGCATTTCTTGAATATTCCTCAGCATCATTGTATATGTGAGTGTGTGGTATTACGTGACGCTGTCAATCATTTTAAAACTACATTCATAGCTACAATTTCTGTCTTCTAATAGCTTATAAGGTGTATAATCTCATTATAGGCTGACATACAGAGACAGTAGAACAAAACAAAGAGTATCGAGATACATTAAGGGGTTTTTGTAGCCACATTTAACCAAAAAAAGTTGTAAAGCAAACATATGCTACCTATTGTTTCGGGCACTGTTGTACGCATTTTCTCTATTTAAACTCTTAATCTGCACCATAATCCTATGAGGCACTGTTGTCGTCCTTGTTTTACAGATGAGGAAATGGAGATTGTGGTTAGATGCCTTGCCCAAGGTCATGTATCTAGTAAGTGGTAGAGGCAGGATTTGAATTCAGACTGGTTCTAGAGTCTGTGCTCTTAACAACCACACTGTACTTGCCTCATTTCATATTTTCACATTTAACAGTTTAAAATACCTTGGCTTTACTTAGCACCTTTCTTCTAAAGAGCTTATGTTGTTGGTGTCTTCATCCTCCCTATGCCAGAATCTTGGGAGTCCTGAGATATTTATGATAGGATCTCTATCCTCAAGGAGGTTACAGTACCTTAAACAGAACTGCTATATTAGCTATGGAGAGATTAAAAGTGAGGAAATATTTTGTCCTATTTCAGCCTATTGGAGAGGTAGAAATCAAGTCAAGTCTTTGTTTATAGTGACTGGTACTGAAATCTTACCACTCCATCCTTTTTTTTTTTTTTAATTTGCTTACATGATCAAAGACTTTTACTCAGAATTATAAGAGTGTATTGTTTGGCCTTGGCTCTTGAATGAAGTTCACCAAAATTAAAAAAGAAAAAAAAAAGGTCACGTTCTTGCAGGTGCCTCTTTGGTTTATTTCAGGAAACTTCCCAAACGCAAGTATTCATAGCTAATAAAAAGTTACAAGACTCACTACTTACCACTCATATGTCAGGTACTATACTAAGTGTTTCACACATATTATCTCATTTAACCCTCATAACAGTGCGTTGAGGTGGAGTTTCTCCCCCCACCTATTTATAAATGGGAGGAGAAGTTACTTGGTCTCTCTGAGCCTTAGTTTTTCCATTTGTAAGACAGAGGAAAGGAAAGGCTCTTTATGTTCTAATAGGAATTTCTATGTCCAGATGAAATTTTTCTCAAGTGTATGCACAGAGATCTGTGTGGAACATAAACTTTACCTTTAAGAACTCAGATTTTGACATCTTTCCAATCAGAGACGCAGTTTCTGAAAGGTGCTTCTCAGAATGAAGGTGAGCAAAAATTAAACTGTTAGAAACAGACATTGTGTGTCCCCAGTGCAACCACGATACACATTGGAAAGCTTTTTATCAGGCTTGGCCAGTTTCTCCTTGCAGCCTCCACCTCTAGCCCCCAGGCCAATGCCCTTCACTTTGGCCCTCTGCTCCAGCCACTTCGACTCATGGTGGGCTGTGCCCTAGTCGTGGCATTGCCGTAGCCTAACTGCGTGAGCAGGGTACCAGGTGCCTATAATAGACTGCTTCTCTGGTGCACTAAGCAAGTATTTCAGGTTGAAAACTATCCACAAAAGAACCGATTAACACGCAGAATGACATTGTTGAAAGTGCATGAATGAAAAGTGGCATATTACAAAGATCAAGGGGCTTGGACACTGAAAACCTGGGATCAAGTCTTGGCTCTGCCCCTTACTAGCTGCATGACCTAGGGCAAGTCCCATAACCTCTTTGAGTCTCAGCTTCCTTATCTGTAAAATGAGGATAATCAGAATAGCTAGTTCATTTATTGAAGATCAAATGGGAAAAAGCATAATGCAGGGGAGATGGAGCTGAAAACTAGAAAATGTCAAATGGATATTAATACATCATGCTAAACTTCATCAAGCCTCTCCTTTAGCGTAGTGTGATTTAACACATCGATAGCATTCAGGAAATCTCTGTCCACTTTAAATAGCATGCACGTATGTGCTTTAAAATTGTACCTCAATTAATCCTACACCAGCATTCAGGCCAAGATATAAGATGCCATTTGGCAATAAAAAACCTTGATTCTAACCACGAACCATCATTCTAATTTTGACTCCATCAGTTTTTCTAGGAGGTTTTCAAACTGGCCATTACTGCCCCCTTCATTGACCAGATCTGGGATCATGAACAGGTGACTTCACCTTGATGAGCTCTGTCAAACAGGGAAGATAATTCTAGTTTCCCTCCTACGTGACAGACCTGTTGTGAAGATCAAATGCTTTGAAAAGCCTAACATACAAGTGCAAGGGACATGAATTTAAAATTGAATATGATCATCTGAGACCTCTCAGTGTAGCATAGAAATTAAAACATGCAAATAATTCTGTTAGGAAATGGAAGGTAAACATGCCATTAAAAAGCTAGGGAGAGGGCTTCCCTGGTGGTGCAGTGGTTGAGAATCCGCCTGCCAATACAGGGTACACGGGTTTGAGCCCTGGTCCGGGAACATCCCACATGCTGCGGAGCAAGTAAGCCCGTGGGCCACGACTGAGCCTGAGCTCTAGAGCCCACGAGCCACAGCTCCTGAGCCCGCGTGCCTAGAGCCCGTGCTCTGCAACAAGAGAAGCCACCGCAGTGAAAAGCCCGCGCACCGCAACGAAGAGTAGCCCCCGCTCGCCGCAACTAGAGAAAGCATGAGCACAGCAATGAAGACCCAACGCAGCCAAAAATTAAAAATTTTTTTAAAAAAATTTATAAAAAGTTAGGGAGAGTGGCTGCCATGAGAAGGGAGTAGATAAATGGAAATATCCACATTTGACTGCAATGCAGTGTTGGAAAAGGCACACCCACACCGGGCTATATGCTCCTGCAATCTTATCCTGTTTCTCTCATTCTCTGGTATAGCTTTAGCAGCTAGAACAGTGCCTGGCATGTGGTAGATGCTCAGTTTGTTCAATGAATGGACAGCAGTCTTTCTGCTGAGCACAGTGACTAGTGGTGTGAAGGGAGGCTGGCTTTGGCTTGCCTTGGGTCAGCCATAACAGCCTTGTCCTAGTTCTCCATCTGAGGGAGAACTTGTTCTGAGATGTCACCTAAGCCAGAGTTCACCTTAACATCCAGGTCAAATTACAAGGTTAAGTTTTCATCCTAAATGTTGCATCAATTTATTTACAGTAGCCATGTGCATTTATTTTAGTAACTGTTGATATTGCTCATCATAGACCCTTAGGGACCAGTTATTAAGGTATTAGAAAGCTGACCAAACATTCTAGATGTCGATTTTGCCTGTTTTTGTGGGGGGGGGGGCGTGGGTTGGGAAGTGGTAGAGGAGTTTTATTTTAGCCAGGTTAGATATATTAGGCGAATGTGAATGTGCCAGGGAAACAAAGTCAAAGTCGTTTTCAGTCTAGTTTAGATCTAGAAAGAAACTCTAGAAACTGGTCTAATCTAGGAAACCATTTTTTTCCAAATAAGATTTCATGCAGAATCCCCGACTATAAAAAAGATAAATAAGATTTGTATCAATATAGGTGTCTTTTAACTTTATAGCTTTTTTTTTTTCGTTTGTCAGTGAGAACACCAGTTAATATGTTGGGATCTTACATGTCTTAAAATTTGGGAGGTAGTACATGTGAATATGCCTGTTTTGAATTTTTTACAATGAATATATGATCAGTGAAATCAGAATCAAACCTTTGGAGAAGCCTCTGAGGCATGTGGATGGAACATACTTGAAAAACACTGATCTAGTGCTACTCGTCCATACTATGGATATGGAGATTGAAACTGTAATCTAGAGAACCTCATTCTGTCTCCACGTTCTGCTTCTTGGTATGGTGATGTTAGTGACTTCAGTGAATCTGAACATAGTTGACTACTTTAGTACTTCCAGGTATCAGGGGTTTCTCCTACTTGCATAAGTGTTTCTAGGCCATCTTATGGTTCCAGTGGAATCCAAGGTGACTTACAAACCTTTATTTTTATATTATTATTTCTTCTGGTTAGAAATTTGTATTTACACTTCTCATCCTGATGTTAATACATGATTATATGTAGGATGGGGGCAAATTGAAATCTTTTGGGGTTTTTGTTTGTTTTTTGGCATGGGGTTAACCTAGAAATATGACATTTAAAAAAGGAAAACTTCTGAAGGAAGGGCAGTAAATTCAAGGTAGAATCCTAGAATTGTCCCCAGTCCCAGTGAGGACCTCATGGCCAGTATTTGGGTATTTCAACATCTGCAGCGTTAAAGCCAGGCCTGTCTCCTAAGATGGAAATTGCCATGTGCAGAATGACTTGACAGAAAATGGTGTACATTCTATATAATCTTCTAACAGCAGAATGCGACCAGTGGCGCTTCCCTAAAAAAAATAAATTACCCGAAATTTGCAGCACATTCATATTCAATTTCATCACAGCAGATGCTCATTAGTATGTTGTTATTAATTGGTATTCACTTTAGGTTTTGTTTAAAATGAAGATAATAATTAGGTTTTAATTACTGCATCATTCGTTGGGGGGGGGGGGTTGTCTGCGGGGAGAGGCAAAGAGTGAAATGCCTCTTAAAGCACTGAAATAGTTCCTGATGCTTATTTAGCACCGTGTGCTGCTAAAGACATTGAAAAATAACTTCATCTTTACCCAAAAAAAATAGGGCTAGGATTCTAAAATGAAGAAATTGCTGTGTGTGTGTGTTTTTTAAATAAGCCCATCGTTATCAAGAACTCACTGTAAATTGTCTACTTGATGGACATACTGAATCAGATGATAATGTGCACTACCATTCTTCCTAATCAAATTACCAAAAAGACTTCTTGGAAAAGTAACCCTCACAAGCGGCTGATTAATGAAGTGGTGGCAATGTTTTGTATTAGAACTAATTGAAGTAATCCAAATAAGTTATTTCTGTAGCCTATGGAAATAATTTCCTTTGCAAAGAAGTACAGTGGAGCTGGCAATCCAGTATTTTTTTCACCCTCTGTTGTTCTCTATTTGCAAAAAAAAAAGCTAAGTTAATATAGATATTGCAAATAAAATGGGTAGAAAACCAATTTAATTGAGTGGCAGGAAAAACAAGAAAGCATATCTCAGTCTTTTTGTAATCAAGACTAATAATTTATATAAGGCTTAAAGGTGTATGGAAATTGAGGGGTACTGGAATTCTAAAGGCATATGTTAACTAAAACAGTAGAGATGGCAGGTTTTATTTTTAAGCTACTATTTCTTTTTTAAAGGAACATTTATTTATTTATTTATTTAGGCTGCGTTGGGTCTTCATTGCTGCATTCGGGCTTTCTCTAGGTGCGGTGAGCAGGGGCTACTCTTTGTTGCTGTGTGTGGGCTTCTCACTGCGGTGGCTTCTCTTGTTGCGGAGCACAGGCTCTAGGCGCTCAGGCTTCAGTAGTTGTGGCACGTGGGCTCAGTAGTTGTGGTGCACAGGCTTAGTAGTTGTGGCGCACGGGCTTAGTTACTCCGCAGCATGTGGGATCTTCCCGGTCCAGGCATCGAACCCGTGTCCCCTGCATTGTCAGGTGGATTCTTAACCACTGTACCACCAGGGAAGTCCCTACTGGAGTATAGTTGATTTACAATGTTGTGTTAGTTTCAGGTGTATAGCAAAGTGAATCAGTTATACATATACATATATCCACTCTTTTTTTTTAAAAGATTCTTTTTGCATATAGGCCATTACATAGTATTGAGTAGAGTTCCCTGTGCTATACAGCAGGTTCTTATTAGTTATGTATTTTATATATAGTAGTGTGTATAAGTGGTATGTGTGTGTGTGAGAGAGAGAGAGGTGGAATATTACTCAGCCCTAAAAAAAGAATGCAGTAATGCCATTTGCAGCAACATGGATGGACCTAGAGATTATTACACTGAGTGAAGTAAGTCAGACACAGAAAGTCAAATATATGATATCGCTTATATGTGGCATCTAAAACAACAGGTACAAATGAACTTATTTACAAAACAGAAGTAGAGTCATGGATGTAGAAAACAAACTTACGGTTACCAGGGGATAAAGGGTGGGGAGGGATAAATTGGGAGATTGGGATTGACATATACATATTAGTTCTTTATCTTTACAACATTCCTGAGAGGTTTATTAGCCTCATTTTATAGACGAAGAAATTGATGTGTGAATAGGTTAAGCATTGTGTCCAAGGTCACCCAGTCCCTTAAGTGGCAGAACTGACTTTCAGACCAGATTCAGTCTGACCCCAGAGCCAGTCTGCCATGGGGAGATATACACAGGAAATGTTAGAAATCATTTCAAGGGACTAGTGTTGTGTCATTAGGTCATATGTTGAGGCTCAGTGAGAGGTGGGAGATGGGTTCCGTGAATCCCTTCCTTCCACAAAGCTTCCTTGAGGGCCAGCCGCATGCCTGGCTCTGGCCTCAGCACCCACAGTGCACAGGGGACTACACACAGTCCCTGCCCTCAGGAGTTCACATCCTAGGAGGCGGGAGGGTGATCACACCGGTAAGGACTATTGGAGTGTGTTCTCTGGGCTGGAGGGGTGTGGTGAACCATGGGATTCTAGAGGAGAGGTGACTAGGTCTGTCAGGCAGAAAGTGGGCAAACCGAAGCATGGAGGCACGAAGGCTTCCCAGAAACTGCAGTGACTTTGAGGTCTGGTGAGGTAGGTAGAAACTGAGTTGGGTCTTTAGGCAAGGCTGAAAGGATGGGTCTGAAAGGGAGGGCAGAATTGCCTGGGCCAGGGCACAGAGGAGGGAGGGAGCACGCGGCCTGCCTGCCTGGAACAGGAGGTGGGAAGGAGCGGGGTGGGTCTGTGGCCAGGCTGGCGGTTGAGGGGCATGTGGAGAACTCTTGAGAGTGGGCCCGAGGGATTGAAATTCTATCCATGGTACTCCATGGTCTCTCTCAGTGCCAGCAGGGTTTAGAGTTCTGAATCTGCTTCATGCTGCGATGCCTAGAGTAAATTCTATCTTCACCTTTTGCAAAGTAGTGGGATTGAATACACTATCATTGTATTTTAAAGTTATAGTCAGTACTGGTTTATTTGTGCTCATAAAAGAGGAAGAATGGGGCTTCCCTGGTGGTGCAATGGTTGAGAGTCCGCCTGCCGATGCAGGGGACACGGGTTCGTGCCCTGGTCCGAGAAGATCCCACATGCCACGGAGCGGCTGGGCCGTGAGCCATGGCCGCTGAGCCTGCGCGTCCAGAGCCTGTGCTCCGCAGTGGGAGAGGCCACAAGAGTGGGGGGCCCGCGTACCACCAAAAAAAAAAAAAAAAAAAAAGGAAAAGAGGAAGAATGTTTGTTTAATGATCAAAAAATACTTTTGGAGTACATTTTGGGTTTGGGGGCAGCCTATTTTCCTTCCTGGTTTGATACTATTCAGGCTTAAACCAAATGAATTTGACTTTTATGAGTTTATACCAGTTGATGTGAGAAGGCAGGCCTTGAATGTTCTAGGTTGTACAAGGAAGATCACCTGAGTTTAAGATTTTGCTGTGGCTAATCTCTAGGGTCGTGAGCCCAACTCTTCACACCCCAAGGAATTTAATTCAGGGGCAAGTTATATTTATTTTCAAGTTGATGCCACGATAGTTTTAGCCAACTTCTTCTCTGTCCCTTCAGATGAGGCCAGGTGAGAGAAGACTGACTATCACCATACAGCAGTCTTAGAAAGCTAAAGTAAAAGACTGTGTTGTCAAAGTAGTTCAAAAGAAAGTCAGTTGAAAATCAGCCACTTTGGAAACAGTTTGGCAGGTCCTGCTAAAGCTGAACATTTGCATGCCCCGTGACCCACCATTTCCACTTCTAGGTAACGGTAATCAACAGAGATGTACACATATGTACTTCAGAGGTATGTACAAGAATACAGGTAGCAGCACCATTCTTAATAGCCAAAAAGCTGGAAACAATTTAAATGCCCTTCATCCATAGAATGGCTAGATTATGATATATTCATTCAGTGAAATACTTTATGGCAGTGAGAATAAACAGACTCCCGCTACCTGCAACAACATGCGTGAATCTCACAAACATAATGTTGAGCAAAAGAAACCAAAGAGAAGAGAATGCAAACTGTGTGATTCTCTGCACATAAAGGTGTGTGTGTGCGTGTGTGTGTGTGTTTAAGGCAATTCTGTTGTGTTCCTTACGTGGAGGTTGGGGAATAATGGGAGGAGAACAAGGGCAGGCTTCTGGGAGGCTGGTAAAGTTCTGTTCCTTGTTCTGGGTGCT
>NC_139148.1:20672103-20727103 GCF_964270905.1 Leucopleurus acutus
TGGCTAGCCCATGTTTATTTGCGGTATCAACAATAACTGTTTCTCTTTTACCCCCAAGGACCTTTCCTTAAAGGCATAAAGCATTTAGAGAATTAAGTAGTGACTGATGAGTACATTGTCTGTTTCTGTCGGGTTTGTTACCTCTTTCTGGTTATTAGAACTTGATCCCCCTTCTTTCTGAATCCAGATTGTTCCCTAGATGTTCTTAGATTCCTAGGGGATAGATTCCTCTTCCAGACATTTCCAAAATTCTTATCTGAAGGGCTGAATGATCAGCAGTTTTCAAAAAGTCCAGTGACTCAGAGACTTGTAGAAGTGATCTGGAAAGTCACTGGAGACTTACCCCAGCTTTTTAGAGAACATCAAGGAGTGTATGCTGCCATCCCGGAAAATGGGAGATAACAGAGTAGTCACTTGGACGATTCTTGCTTGACAAAAGTGGAGAAGTGTTGATAGAATCTGTACACTCACGCTATTTACTCTAGTTCTGTTTCACAAGTTTAAGAATCATGACACTTTTTTGTCAGTTGATTCTAATAAATACACTATCTGGGAGTTCAGGGCCAAAACGGCATGGAGTGAATTACTGGCTCGTTCTTTTACATGTCAGAAGCCCAAAGAAAATAAAGCAAAAGAAGGGTACAAAATGGCTGTCTGACAGAAAGAACTTCATGAAATGTTTCAAGAACCTTTTGTTTATTTATTGAGTGTTAATTAGTGAAACTATTCTTCCTTTGACCTTCTGCTTATTTATTATTCCTAAATTGCATTTTTGGAATGAGTGAATTAGCAGAAATTTACATGGTCTGGACGTTCTCACATCATTTGGTAATGCTAAGTGGTGTTAGGGTGTTAGTGGTGGGATATAAACTAAAACACTGGGTCATGCTTACCCGTAGTCCAAGAGCAGACGTTTTCTAACAAGGGATATTTGATACAGTCTTGCCTGCAAGTCACCTGTTGGCATATAATAGTGCAAGTCTATGGATCCTACACCCAGAAATTCCAGTTCGGAAGGTGTGGGGTAGAGTTTGGGAAGTTCAACTTTTTAGAAAGTCCCCACAGACAGTTCTGAACACATGATTTGGATAGTTTCTAAGTACGAGAGAATTGAACACAGGTTGTAATCCATAGGGGACAATTGGAGAACAAGAATATTCTTACAGTCCATAAGTGAACAGTTACAGGGGAAACTCCCATAAGTGTAAATTAATGTAACATATGTAACATTCACTTCTCACTTTATAAGTTGGAGTGAAGTGCTCTCTTCTTTCTGATTTGCCATTCAAGGGAGATTTGCTGTTAAAATGCATTGAAAATCTGTGGGATCCAGAGGGCAAATATATTTATTCAATTTGGACCAAGGCCAGAACACCAATAGATGTTAACATCAAAAGTCCTGTGAAAAATGACAGTCGTTACACACAGTTATATTATTGAGAATGGAATCTAAGTATCGTCTGCCAACAAGTGCCCCGAAACTGGCGCATAAAGTATTTACCATAGACTCTCCTTTACTGTTGATACCTAGCAACATTTCCTTCGCTAGGATAGTTTTACCATTTCCATTATAAAGCCCATATTTTAGAGGTTGTAACTGGATTGTGGTTTTAATCTGTGTTTGAAATTTGGCAATTTGACTTGGAAAAAACCCACAAATTATTGGAAAGAGGTTTATTTTTAGGGTGAAAAGTAGCTCTTGTCAAAGCTTTTTCCTGTGCTTTGCTTTTCAAACAAAGGTTTACAGGCCATTAGTCCATAATGTGAATTAACCCCATTTGATAATTTTCCCTTTCCTTTAAGATGGTAAGGGACTCACTTTGGTGAAGTATCCACTTCATATTCACCATAACTACATAACATTTTAAAAATCTTATTTCTGTGGGACTTTGGCAGAAAGTCCAAAGACTTCTGTGGGATTGTAACTGCTCCAGAATGTACATAGATAGCATAATAGATCCAAAAGAAGTTTTAGAGGAACATAGTGGCAATATATGAAGTAAAAATCCATTTCCATGATGGCAGCACATAATGGTCCATTTGGCTGCCTCATCCCAGGGGGGCCTTGGCCTGAGTAGTGATAAGTGAACTGTTTGGGGGAGACATGAATCAATTCAAATCTTTGCCCAATTGTCTAAATTAAGTCTGCTTAAAAAAAGAGGAGGAAAAAGAGTCTCCGACTTTTCTCAACTGAGCCTTTTTTTATTTATTTGGCAACGATAAAAGCAGTGTGTATATATTTTCTATTATTTCTTGAGTGCCATCCCAGATGTCAGAAAAACAAAGATGGCCAATGCTCCCTGCCCTGGAGGAGCTTAGAGTCCTTTGCAGACCGAAAGATTCAGATACAGTTAAGTGTGATAAACCACTGATCTGGTCAAATTGTTTTGGAAACAAAGAAAGGGATCCACTAACTGCCTTTCTTAATAGACTTTATTTTTTAGAGCAGCTGTAGGTTCACAGCAAAGTTGAACAGCAGGTACAGAGATTTCCCATGTACCCCCTGCCCCCGCACATGCACAGCCTCCCTCATTATCAGCATCCCCCACCAGAGTGGGGCATTTGATGAACCTACACTGACACATCGTTATCACCCACAGTCCATGGTTTACCATAGGGTTCACTATGAGACACTGTGTGAGTTTGGACAAATGTATGATGACATGCGAACACCATTACAGTATCATACACAGTAGTTTCACTGCCCTAAAAATCCTCTGTGCTACTCCTAATCACCCCTCCCTCCCCATAACTCCTGGCAACAGCTGAATTTGTTTGTTTGTTTGTTGTGGTACACGGGCCTCTCACTCTTGTGGCCTCTCCCGTTGCGGAGCACAGGCTCCGGACGCACAGGCTCAGCGGCCATGGCTCACGGGCCCAGCCGCTCCGCGGCATGTGGGATCTTCCCGGACCGGAGCACGAACCCGCGTCCCCCGCATCGGCAGGCGGACTCTCAACCACTGCGCCACCAGGGAAGCCCTGTTTGTCTGTTTTTTTTTACTGTCTCCATAGTTTTGCCTTTTCCAAAATGTCATGTGATTGGAATCACATAGTATGTAGCTTTTTCAGATTGGCTTCTTTCACTTAGTAAGATGCATTTTAAGTTTCCTCTGTCTTTTCCTGACTTGGTAGCTCATTTGTTTTTAGCGCTAAATAATATTCCATTGTCTGGATGTACCACAGTTTATTTATCAGTTCACCTACTGAGGGACGTCTTAGTAGCTTCTAGATTTCAGCAGTTATGAATAAGCTGCTATAAACATCCATGAACAGGTTTTTGTGCAGACATGTTTTCAACTCCTTTGGGTAAACACCAAGGAACGCAGTTGCTAGATCATTTGATGTTTATTTTTGTAAAAAACTGAAAAACTGACTTCCAAAGTGGCTGTACCACGTTATTTTCCAGCCAGCAGTGAATGGCTGTTTCTGTAGCTCCACATCCTCCCCAGCGCTTGGTGGTGGTGGTGTCAGTGTTCCGGATTTTAGCCATTCTGATAGTTGTGTAGTGGCATCTCAGTGTTGTTTTAACTGGCATTTCCCTGATGGCATACGATGTGGAGCATCTTTTCATATGCTTATTTGCCATTTGTATATCTTCTTCGGTGAAGTGTCTTTGGCCCATTTTTTTAGTCGGGTTGTTTGTTTTCTTATTTAAGAGCTCTTTGTATATTTTGGATAACGGTCTTTTATCAGATGTGTCTTTGGCAGATATTTTACCCCAGTCTGTGGCTTGTCTTTTTATTCTTTTGAACACTAATTGCCTTTTCACTTTAGTGTTTGATCTTTCCGTATTCCTAGAAACAAAAGCAGAAAAACCACTTTTTTTCTGTTCCTGTTCTCTCTTACCAGATGCTTAGCTCCCCTTATTCTGCGTCAGCTATTCGTAGTAGGATGGTGTATTAGTCTGCTACACCTGCCATAGCACATTACCACAGACTGGGTCGCTTCAGCAACAGAATGTATTTCCTGATTGTTCTGGAGGCTAGAAGTCTGAGATCAAGGTATCAGAAGGGTTTCTTCTTCTGAGGCCTCTTTGGCTTGTAGATGGCCGTTTTCTCCCTGTCTTCACAGGGTCCTCCCTCTGTACCTTTCTGTGTTCCATTTCA
Source organism: Leucopleurus acutus (assembly GCF_964270905.1). NCBI lineage: Eukaryota > Metazoa > Chordata > Mammalia > Artiodactyla > Delphinidae > Leucopleurus > Leucopleurus acutus. The sequence continues at coordinate 20,676,210 of NC_139148.1, forward strand.
ACTTAATTACCCCTTTAAAGGCTCTATCTCCAAATATAGTCACATTCTGAGGTACTGGGGGTTAGGACTTCAACCCCTCTTTGATATGACTTTGGGGGTGGGGGGTATACAGTTCAGCCCATAACACATGGTCGTCTTAGTGAATGTTCTATTAGTCCTGCCAGAATAGGAACACCAGGATTGAGGACTCTGTGTTGAAGAAAGGAATTGGAGCTATGGTATAAATGTTTGCAAAAGGATGGTGCTTTAACTGTGGACTTTTGAAAAGCATCTGTTAGGAAGCCCAGTTTCTCAGTGGAGTCCCTTTAGGCCCAGAAGGACTATACTTCAGGTGACCCCTACTTCTTTGAAGGCCCATGGGCGGCCTGAGGGCCACAGCCTACTGGGCAGCCTCTGTCAGGGGCCGAGCTGCTCTCTCCTCTCAGCATGGCGAGATCTCCCAGACACTTCCCCTCTCAAGCTTTGTTCTCACTGGCTTGTTTTGCCAGTCTTTTCCTAAACTTTTCTTGTTACCGTCGCTCTTCTTTTGTCTTTTCTTTATACCTGATGGTAACGTCTGTGAGTATTTGTTGTTTCCGTTAGTGTCACCAAAACTAGGCTGACCCTGTGTAAGGTACTTTATAGTTTCCTGTCATCCTTTCAGATGTCTCACACAGGTCCTCACAACAGCCCCATGAGGTAGCAGTGGATTGTGCCCCATTATATTGGTGAAGAAATTTAATGTAGTATAAGCTTCCTTCCTTTGCATTCCCATAGCACCCTGTGAAATGCCCTTCTTGTAGGACTGGTCCTGAATTGTTTTTTTGGGTTTTTTTTAAGATTTTACGAAATGTTCTTAATTTATTTATTTATTTTTGCTGTGTTGGGTCTTCGTTTCTGTGCGAGGGCTTTCTCTAGTTGTGGCAACCGGGGGCCACTCTTCATCGCGGCGCGCAGGCCTCTCACTATCACGGCCTCTCTTGTTGCGGAGCACAAGCTCCAGGCGCGCAGGCTCAGTAGTTGTGGCTCACGGGCCTAGTCGCTCCGCGGCATGTGGGATCCTCCCAGACCAGGGCTTGAACCCGTGTCCCCTGCATTAGCAGGCAGATTCTCAACCACTGCGCCACCAGGGAAGCCCCTGAATTGTTTTGACTTTCTCTTCCACTGAGTTCATGGAGGCAAAGGGTTGTACCTTGTTGATCTGTGCTTTGCCTATGGGAGCCAGCTCAGTAAATATTTGTTGAATGAATTCTTAGTGCAAAATAAGGTCACACAAGCACTTTGAAAAACTGTGGAGGAGTGAGTCCTAGGAATTACTTCTGTCCATGAATGGCAGTGTGCTGGAAAGTTCTCCAATCTCCTGTATTGCTCGCATGACTCAGGTGTGCCATAAATTAATGTCAGGAAATTTCCTTGACATTTTCAGATTTAATATCTGTCATTTCAACTCTTTGCAAGTGATAACTGAAGATGAGTGACGTCGTAGCTCTCATTTTGCTGATGCCAAATTTGAATTGAATCAAAAGGATGTCAAGTCACTTAACTAGTGAGTGTGCCTGGGTGCCTGCCCCTCACCCACACTGCCAGAGTCCTGTTCTCTGCTTGCTATCAGCCAAATAGTTACACTCATGAAGTGGTAATGATCATATTACCTTGTGGAAAATAGGGACCCCAAAGAGAGACAACCGCTAGTACTGAAAAGCTAAGGAATCTAAAAAACTCTTTTGGTGGTTTAGTGTTTTGTTTTTTGGGTTTTTGTTGTTGTTTGGTTTTGGGGTTTTTCTTTTTGTTTTGGTGGGGGGTTGCCAGAAAATAAGAGTTGTATGGGAAAAAATTATATGCTTTAGTGCATATGGGAATTTGGAGATTTCTGAGGGTTTAAGACAGCTCCCTTTTCAATGTTAAGGATTTCTACTATTCCTAAACTGCTAAAGCGAAAGTGAAAGAGTTATATCATTGCTAGAAGTACTGAAATACAAGTAGCGAAGAGCCGCTGGAGTCCTCTCCAAGCCAGTGGACATTCTGAGAATTTACTTTGTTAAAGCCTCAGGAGGCATTAAGAAGAAGGCTGTGTCAGACACCCTGTCTGATCCAATTCTTCTTATGGGTTAGTCCACTGAAATTTAGAAATGAACCTTTTCTCTGTTTTTAATAAATAATAACAGAGCATACACAAAACAATTCATACCTACCAAATACATATAAAAGTAAAGGTAGAATTTCACTTAAGTACCAATTTGGTCTTCTTAAAGTTATATTTTTTATAACTGTGAAAAACATTTTCGTTAAAGAAACTGATTTTGAAATGGGCAGTCCATTTTCCTTTTGTTTCATTTTCTTACGAATAAAAAATGATCTGAGGTTTTGGGTTTATTCTTTTTAACTTTCTTTAGTTTAAGTGAATTTTTATCGTGGGAGACTCTAACGTGGCAGTTCAGAACAATTCATGATTAGGAAGTGATTGTAGAAACACATAAAGAATTTTGATGATAGAAAAAGTGGTTCATATAATCCTGAGCTTTGGGGGAGTGTTGTTATTGTTAGACATTATGTAGTTTCAATCTTTAATGACTTAGAGAAATACTAACAATATAAGGTCAAAGTCCAAAACTAAGTAACCATTATGATTCTAATTTGTAGTTTATATGCAAGGTGGAAAAATTAGTAAGAAACACTAGAATTGTTTACAGCTGTTATCTGTGGGTGGATTATAGATAATTTTTATTTTCTTTATATAATCTGGGCATGTACTGCTTTTATAACAAGAAACAAATTATAAGAACTGAAATTTTACAAAGAAATGTTTTGTTCAACTTGAAATAATGATTCCAGTAGTTTAGCAGTTGAGGAAAAAAATAACATACAGATGAACCCAGGTCAGCTTTTTTCTCCCTGCATTTTTTTCCAAATCAAACATAATGCCTTATTACTCAGAGAGTGATCAGTATACCAGCAGTGTCGGCATCACCTGGGAACTTGTTAGGAACGCAAAATATCAGGTCCTCCCCAGACCTACCGCATCAGTATCTGCATTTTAACAAGATTCCCAGGTGATTCCTGGGCATATTAAAGTTTGAGAAGCACTGATTCAAGACACTCTCCTTAGTAACTAAAGCCTACTTCCATTCTATTCATCCATTGATTGGGGCCATCCTTTTGGCAAAACTTTAAAATGACAAATGGGCAGAACACAGAAGGCCTAGCCAGGTTTCAGGTGGAATTGGCATGACAGCCTAGTCTTCTGAAATATATTCTGTAATTAAGCTTAAAAATGTAGTAGCCTGAGAAGAGCTAGGAGAGGGGGGAAAAGCAAGAAAGCATGAGTTCCTCCACCTTGTTTCTTCGTAACTAGAAGGAACAACGGAGAAGTAAATTAAGATTTTCAGAATGGCTTTCAGCTTCTCAAGATGAGTGGCTTATAAAAGAGAAAACTGGAATGTAGCTCTATAGCCACTTCATACAAGGGTTACTCTGTATGTGCCCACCAGTCACCACATTCTGGGTCTCATTACAACGTTGATTTAGTATGCTTGTAAAGATTTCAAGGCATCGAACTAGAATTTTTTTGAAATGAAAACAAGATTCTATTTCTTAATTTTGGAACTACAGAATTTACTTTGGCATTTACTTTTCCTACTGTTGCTGACTTTTCTGTTGTATTTTTATGCTCAGTACAAGAATGACAAAGTTGGTATTTTCCTGTGGCAGCCTGGAGCCCCTTCATACTGCTTTGCTTTTCTCTCTGATTACTGCTAATTTTGTTTCTGTTTTGTTGTTTAACTAAAGACAACTTTACAGTGTGACAGAAGAGAAACTACATTTTCCAGGGAATTGTCATCATAGTTGCTTTGCCCGTAGTGGAGGTGTCTTGTCTCTGTATATTTTCTGTTATCCTCTTTAGGATAGCGAAAGTTGTATATGACAAAGCTGCCATGTGTTTGGGCAACAAACTTCCAGATTCTAATAACGTGCCTTTTCTTTAAGCCCATTTCTGTAAATATGCACTCAAGTTTTGCACTTTTATGTAGAAATGGACTCGCAAGCATGCTGTGATAACAGATGTGTTACAAGTTTTGTAAAATCCTTTCCTAGTATGTCTTTTCAATGAGCAGGTTCCTTGTCCCTTTTGTAGTGACAAGTACAGCAGCACAAACAAGGGCATTATCTAGGTGATAATGCTGTGGTTGATGGTCTTCATTTGCAAAACATATTGTCATTTTTTGAGTGTTTGAGAGCCGGGAAAACCTGATAAGATTTTTTTCATGTACTTTAAAAGATATATACTTCTATCACCAACGAGGGAAAAAATATTAAATAATTTTCAAGCAGTTACACCATAATGTGAGCTAATCACTTTATTTTGAAGAAAAGTATTTTTGAACAGTTGAGCTAGTGAATTTACTTTTAAAATGTATTGTGCTTACACAGTACATGGTTTTATTTCCATGATGTTTTTTACTACATAATTATACATCTTAATTACGTAATTACTATCATAATTATTATGTAATTGCATGTACTTCCACTAATTACAAAATCAGGAAGTGTAATTATCTAGTAAAAACTTTATGAAATTTCATGCACTAAAAATTACTTGAAAGGCTATCTATTCCAGTGGTCTACTGGAAGGCTTTCCGTGGTTAGTCTTAGTCCTGACTTTAGTTTAGAACTTGAACCCAAAGGCCAGGAGAAGAAGGACAGTTACAGACTAACACTAAACTGCGTATTGCAATAGAGGTAAGATGGCCTCTGTTCCTTACGAGTTAAAGCCAGGGTGCGTTTGAATTTCTTTGTGTTTATGGAATTGTGGTAAGAGTAATATCTTATGTTTGAGGTAGCATCACAAAAACTGTCAATGAAAAGGACAGTTCTCGGGAAAGAATGTTAATAGAATTGACAATCAAGCCATTAAGGTTACAAAACAGCCAGGCCCTCTATACTTCTGTAATGTGAATGGCTTATTTAGCTATCTCTGTCTTTAAAATAATAATAACAGTAGGAGGAGGAGTAATATTATTATTATTTAAAATTCTGTTTCTTTAGTTTGAAGAGGGCTTTTCCCCACCAGTTTGTGTTTATATTTACCAAGATGGGAACAAACATATCAAAAGAGCATAATCCTTTTCTACTATTACTTGATGTCAAAAGGAGCTTTTGAGACATAAACATACACACACAAACATGTAACATCAGACCCTAAAGACGGAAGGTTTAATTCAATAAAGCTATGATGTCTACCATTCAAAACGACATACAAATTGCACAGTGAAACAATAGTCATGACAGCAAATTAGATATGACATCTAAATTACACTACAAAGAGAAATCCCAGAACCATTTTTGGTCTGTAGGAGTCTATTTTAGCCCAGGTTTAAAACCCAGTCTAGAGACTGCTTTGTTGCCTAAGTAGGGTAAAGTTGTAGAAAACTAATTAGAGGTTGGTTGAATTAATTGCAGATTAATTAGGAGGAAAAGGCTTATAATACTCATGGCCGAGAAGAGAGTAGATCCTGTAACTATCAAGATAGAATGTACTCTAAGTTTCAGGAATATTAAATTATCGATATTTGTATAACATCTATAATAATCTGTTACAACATGACCTAAATAAAGCACTTGGGTTAGATATAGTTACACTAAAATTTCTTCCCCTCAAAATTAGTGCTTTTCGCTAGAAGTGTATTGAATCAACCACGTAAAATATAACAGTTACTTCTTTAAAAAATGCAGCCGTAAACATTAAAAGGTCTGTAGTCTTAAAAGCATGTGACATTCCCTTTTGTTGTTGTTGTTGTTCTTAAATCTTTCTAAAGAAGCACGCTTTGTGGTTTTATCAGCTATTGACTTTGTGACTTTTTAATACCAGCTAAAATTTGTAATAAATGTGACCTTAAACAAAAAAGTCAGTGAAAGAAATGAAAACACCAGCCCCGTTTGCTTCAAGCAAATTAGAGGGTTTGTAGTCATCCAGAATTATTTCCTGCTCTCAGAGATATTTGGGATTTAAACAGGTTCGGGCTGACTCTGGTTTTTTTTCTCTAGTAGTTTGGGATTATTTTTAAATTGCATATTCTTTTCCTCTTGGGAATCTTTGCTCATTTACTTCGGCCAGAATTTAATGTCTCCATCATTTCTTATTTGCCTTAACTTTGTCGTGATAATGTTTCTTTTCAGAAATGTTTATGCTCCTTTTATGTTTATAAGAGACAGCACTTGCTTCTCATGCATCTTCTTCATCTTGTTTTTGTTGTTGTTGTTTTTACCAATTGCATGCGCCATATCTGAATAGCCTCTAATGGTTAAAAGTTAAGTGTTTTTGTGTAGTCCTCACCTTTCCGATTACAGTGCAGATTTAATTTTTAACCTGACATAATGTTTAAACTGACTGGGTTTTTTTGTTTGGTTTTAATTTGCTTTGCTTTCTGGCTTTTCATAGAAATTGGCATATGTTTTCATTATCCTCTGTAATTCTTTAAATTTTTCATAATTCTCTAAGGGCTTCAGCCATAACTTTTGAAGTTTGTCCCTGTGATATCTCCAGTTACTCAGTAGCCCCAGGGCCAGATGTGGTGTTGATTTGCACGTGATTAGTCAGTGTCCATTTATTATTTTATGCTGCTGCACTATCATGTCCATATAATAAATACTACCTCTCATACTTAGAGTAGTTCTTTTTATAGTTGTCATGAATTTATTCAGACCCATCAGTATTCTCTTACTTTGTGGCCAACGGGACAGTAACTAGACGGAATTAGTAGTCTGTCATGGAGTTCAGTTGAATTAACATTGATTGCATTCTCCCCATGTAAAGGCCCTGGGAAACCTGTTAGCCTTAGCACTGTCCCTTAGAGCTTAAGGCTTAAATCAGCTGTGCTCACAAAAAGATAGGTTTGCAGAATAATTTTAGACGCTGATTTACTTTTCTTGTTTTAAGAAATTATTATAAAACCCAACTCACAAATAAGATCACCAAACCAGGTCTGTGTGTAAGTCTGGTTTTATCTGTTTCTCCTTGTTTCACACCCTGCCCCCCCAAAAATTCATTCAATGAGTGTTTGCTGAGTCTCTGCCTTGTGTGATATGTAAAGGGCCCAAGTATAACCAAGACCTGGGTCCTGTTTTAGAGGTGATAATATTTCTGATCATTTTCTTATTCACGAATTCACCCTATAAGCACCTACTTTTTTTTTTTTTTTTGCGGTACGCGGGCCTCTCACTGCCGTGGCCTCTCCCGCTGCGGAGCACAGGCTCCGGACGCGCAGGCTCAGCGGCCATGGCTCACGGGCCCAGCCGTTCCGGGGCATGTTGGATCCTCCCGGACCGGGGCACGAACCCGCGTCCCCTGCATCGGCAGGCGGACTCCCAACCACTGCGCCACCAGGGAAGCCCCAGCACCTACTTTTTATAGGACTTTATATTTTATGGAGAACAGTCACATCTATTATCTTTTATATTTCCCATTAGATAAAATAGTTGACATTTTTTCAGATGAAAAAACAACCTGAAAGAGATGAAACGACCCTCCTGAGGTAGCAGAGCTGTGTGGTGTGAGAGCCCAGCCTTGTTTCCACTGTGTCACAGCTGCCCTGCTCTTAATCTAGTAGGGAAACTTCGACCTGAAGGCAAATAACTCTAACACAAGGGGATGGCATGAAGTGCTGTGGGATCTCTGCATTTAGCTCCGGGAAGGATTCCCAGTGGAGATGGAACCTGAATTGGGCCTTGAAGAAAAGATGAGATTTTAATCGGCACAGATGCTGGCGTGAAGTTTCAGACTAAGTTTTGTCTTTCCCACTGTTCTTTAAATGCTCTATTGCTGATCTAGCTTTTATAAATCGAAGAACCTCATTTGACAAATGCATGGTGATTTTTAAAACACGTTTGAATTGGAGGTTTAGTAAAAAGCACTTATTAAGAGGGTAGTCTATGCGAAGCTTTAAACCCAAGACTGGAAGCTGGAAAGCTCTTCGCTCTTCACTCCACACTGTAACCAGTGGTGCTGCTTTGAAAGAAGTTGATTCTATCCTGCAAGATACATCTGTCAGAAGTGTATCAAAGTGTTTTCCTATCTTAAATAATTTAACTCAGATATAATAATGTAAGTATTTTGACATGAAAACGTTACATACTGTGATATATCCACTTATCTTAAAACAGACATCTTTAACTTTAAAAGAAAGAAGTATGGTAAGACAAAACAAAACAGAAATAGAAATTAAAAGAGATGAATGACAGATGGAATTAGTTTTATTTAGAAGATAAAAATAAAATCCTATTAGCATTATGACCAGAGAATGTAAAAATGTTTTACTTGAAGCATGATTGATTTTTTAAACTATCATCATGATGGAAGTTTAGACGTACGTAGGACCTGTTTATGGAGTAAATGTTTACTGCTAAAATTATCCCTATGTTTTATTGGTATATTATGTATTGTCTTGCCCCCAAAAAAGTAGATGCTAAAAGTCAGTGAAATTCAAGATAAAAGGGAGGGTCTAAATCGAGCTTGTCTTCAGGAAATTATCCAACAGAGCACACATTGGTCTCTCTTAGTAAAGGCTTTATCACTTAACAAATGTGCCACGGGAAATTTATTAGTATGCTACAAAGAAATTTTCAAAATAATTAAGGCTAAACTACACTTGTCAAAATAAATGAATGAAATACAATTTTGAATCATCTTTCTTCACTTATTGCTCATTTGCATAATTCAGTAACTTACACAGGAGTCTTTCAGTTATTGGTGTGAATTAGCAAGGTTCTGCTATTCCTTGTTGTACGAGCGGGAATTATGCTACCGTGTAATTAGCTATTCCAGACATGGACTAACGGGAAATACCAAAGGGCACAGCAAAATCTAAAGAGACAAGGCAGGGAATCTGAAGACAAGAGACAATCAAAGACACCCAACAAACTCAAGCTGGTAGACCACAGGGAATTTTGAATGAAGCCTCTTAATTTATTTTGAGAATAAGGAATCAGTAGTATGAGAGAAATCTCAACAAGATTAGCTGACTAAGCCTACTTAAAAAAAAATCTCTATAGTGCATGGTGTGCCAGGTTAACCACTCCTGTTTGTTAGTCTGTATACAGCTCAACAAATAGCCGGCAAAGCCTTTCATGGGTATATAGTGGCTTTCCATTGAGGTTTTCACTCTTTGAAGGAGGTCGTTTATACCAATGAGATCTGTAGATGCAAATTGCTTTCGCTATATGTGAGGGGTCATTCCTTTCACAGCAGACTTGCTCATCTCTTTTATAGAGGTTTTGTTATTTTTCTACTGCTCCCAAAGGAATGATGGGAATCACGCCCCCCCCCCAACCCCCCATCTAACTTAGCATCCAAATCTTTTCCTTCCAGCTCTGTGAAACTTTTGTGTGCTGATCTTTGGGAACAAAACAAGCTGTTGGCAGCAGCCCTTAGCGCTGAATCAGGAAACTTTTCCTTCTTTCAACCTGAAATATCATTTTTAGATTTGCCTCTCTTTTTCACCTAATTCTTTTTTTTTTAATAAATTTATTTATTTTATTTATTTATTTTTGGCTGCATTGGGTCTTCGTTGCTGTGCGCGGGCTTTCTCTAGTTGCGGCAAGCGGGGGCTACTCTTCGTTGCGGTGTGTGAGCTTCTCACTGCGGTGGCTTCTCTTGTTGCGGAACACAGGCTCTAGGCACGCGGGCTTCAGTAGTTGTGGCTCACGGGCTTTAGAGCACAGGCTCAGTAGTTGTGGCGCACGGGCTTAGTTGCTCCGCGGCATGTGGGATCTTCCCTGACCAGGGCTCAAACCCGTGTCCCCTGCATTGGCAGGTGTATTCCTAACCACTGTGCCACCAGGGAAGCCCTCGCCTAATTCTAAGAGAATTTCTTGCTCATTGCAGCAGTGTGTCACTGTAACATGCTAGGGCATGTGGGAAATTCTTGGAAGCAGTGTCCTGAAAATGTCATTTTTAGTTTGGCTCCCAGATGATGTAAGCTCATTGGAACTAGAGGAGCAGAGAAGTGAAGGGATCTGTTTTAAGGGTTTAGCTATGGAAACCTAACTTCTGATCCCATTACTGAAGTGGAGGGAAAGATAACATTTTTTTTTCCTAAGCTTTTAAGAATCATACAAACAATCATAGGTTTTAGTCTATAATGTTCAGGAGTCTTAGGGAGAAGGGTTTCAGGCACACTGTGGGAGCACTCTGTAAATATTTGTTGTTTCTCCCTCCCTCCCTCCCTTCCTTCCTTCCTTCCTTCCTTCCTTCCTTCCACTAGCATTTTTTGAGCACCAAGGGCGCTGACCTAGACTCCTGAAAGGCAGTGTAAGGTAATGATTAAAAGCCTGCTCTCTCGAGCTGGAATGGCCAGTTCAAGTTTTGGCTTTCCACCTCTTGCTAGATAAGTAACTTTGGGGCATGTGACTTACCCCGTGCACCTTCCCTGTACAGCTGGGAGGAATATAGGGCCTGCCTCGTAGGGTTCAAATTAAATGGGATAATATGGAAGCAGGGCGATATGTAAAATGCCTAGAATAGTGCCAGGCACGTAGTAAACATGCAGTAAATGTCAGTTGGTTTTATTATTTCGGAAAATAAAACTTTATCCAAACCACTGTGATAGTCCTTAGTGTTACTGTTACTCTATCTGAGTTGGTTTCTGTAGCCTCTCATTGACCATGTTTTCTGTTTATATTTGTATTCCCAGCATCTGGCACAACACTGCAACTGGATGGTTGCAGTATGAAAAAGGCATGGTTCCTACTCTCAAGGAGCTTAAAATCAATCGTGATGACTGTCATTTAATTCTGTCAGTACTAATAGGAGAGGTTGAAACAAATAATCCACAAATCATTTTCATGTTGTTTACATATGTCCCTTATCGGTAATAAGTGTTGCCTGTTTCCTAGGGAGGGTAAAAAATAGTTGTACTTGTGTGCAGAAATTTGGCCAAACCCAAGTTCCCTAATCACATACTTTAGCACATTACTTCTTAACAACCGGGGTGTATCTTTTACACTTTTTAAAATGACAGGTGCCCAGATGCCACCGCCAGGTATCTGGTTCAGTAGGTCTGGGGTGGGGTCCCAGTGACTGTGTATCTTAAAAAGCTCCACAGTGACTCTGATGCACATAGTATTGAGAATCTCAGAGTTAGTAAAACTCTTCAAACTTTAATATTGCTTCATGTCAAATATGTATTAAGTATGACTTTGATATAGAAAGGGAGATTGGTTGGTATCTAGATAACAATTTAAATAGACAGTAGAACGGAAAATGAAGTCAAACACATGAATTATTTCTTCGATAAGGGAATCATTTATGGTGCTATATGAGCTAATATAGCATTCAAGAATAAAGCGAAAGAGAAAAAATGGGCTAGGGAAAAGTAAGCTGGAAGAAACTGGGTTTTGGTAACGAGAGAAGATGAAATAAATGCATTTCAGCAAGATTGGCAATAAGAACACTTGTTATTTTCAACATTAACATGATGAAAGTAAGGAAGGGCCACCGTGGAGGGTGGGGAATCCCCAAAGAGACTAGCTGGGTGACTGGGAGGTATCAAGGTAGCAGCTATCCCAACCCTGGCATTTAAGCGTCTACATAGTTGGGATTTCTGGGACCTTTCCCACCTCCTGTGGTCTTCTCCTTACCTCTGGGCCCATCTGGCAGGGTCTGGGGTGGGGCCCCAGTGGCTGTGTATTTTAAAAAGCTCCTCTGTCCTAGTAGATCAGCCCTTTGCAGTTTCACATTGCTGCCTGTCACCCAAAGGAGGTGGGACCAGGTGGTAGTCCTGGAGGCATTGGAAGGACATGTCTGGGCACCACAGTCATAGTTGGGCTTACCTTGGGTCTCCAGGCAGGACAAATAGCTTGGTTAGCCCCATTTCCCAGCATTGGGGTCTTGGAGCTAGAAAAGAGTCTCCGATCAGCCTTATCTCAGGCTGTTGGTTTCAGATTACCCCCCTTTTGCCTAAAAGGATTGAGACAGCACCTCCGGGGCACCTGCAGATTAGACCCCTCCCTGGGCGGGCCTTGACTCCACCATGGCTACCTCCCCCTGCTCATGAGTTTCCCCTGCCTGCATCGCCCACCCCAATCCCATCTCTCCCTTGTGGTATTCTGTTTATCCTTTAAGGCCTCCCAGCTAAAAATGATCTCTTTGTCCTCCAAACTCTGTGCAGCTCTTAAGCAGTGCCCCTCATGCATTATAACTTTGTGAGGATGGGGACCATTCTTGAGATGTTATTGTGTGTCTGGTGGCAACTTACACCTGATAGGCACCTAAGAAATAGTATGTGAAATTGTTTTCTACAATACTTTAGCGTGGAAGCATAATACTTTGTTTCTTATAGGATACGTTAATGTTTATAGCATAGTTTTCTGACTCCCTCCTCTCTTCTCTCTTTGCCATCGTACCCTCCAAGTGTATGATGAAACTTTTCCCATCCGTGTATATCTATACATTCATCAGACATTTAGCCCATGCCCTCTCCTCACTCCACATGGACTTGATTTCCCACCCAGATCTACCTACTTTCTGATAATTCCTAATAGAGTTGGGCTGTGAGTCCATGCACCTCAGGAGATGGCATAAATTCCAGGCTAGAAATTTCTTGTTCGAACCTTTAGGTTATATAAATCAAATGGACACCCTACTCTATTAGTAGAATGAATCAAAAAGTCCACAGATGGACTTCACATGAGGACCATCTCTGCCCGGACCCACTCCTTGCCCTCCAGAACCTGTATACAGATCATAGCAGCTGGCCATTTTGCTTGTGGGGTTTTCTAGTGGTTCACAGCTCTAACTCTTTAATGAGCTTGCCATCTTTGAATTTCTCTGAGCACTCAAAATTTGTTATTTGGTTTTACCAGTTTTTATGATATCTCGGTATGCCTGGAGGCCATCTCTGGACAGCTGCCTGAAGGTGGGGAGATGGGGGTGGCTGAGAGGCTTGTAGTCTGCTCTGTTCTTGTCTCCCTGCGGGACCCTCACTGGAGCGGCAGGCAGGCACACATCTTAATGGCACTGTTGGTCTGTAAACACTACTGTTATTAATAGGCTGGGGCAGGAGAGGGGATGTAGTAAGCCCACATGAAATGTGGAGATAACCTATGTCTTGGGTGTAACCTGCAGGACACACTGTAACAGAGTAATCATTGCACAGTATAATTGCAAGAGAATGAACAAGTTAGAAAATCTATTCCTGGTTTGCAACTGACTCACTTTGTGGCATGGGCAAACCATTAATTACTCTTTGATTTAGTTGTCTTATTTGTTCAAAGAAGGAAAAATAACGTGTGTTTAAGAAGAGTAATTCCCCTGGAAGGAGGTCTGTAAGTGCAAAGTACTATTGTTTTTATTATTATTATTATTATTAGTGTTCTGGTATGATTTAGTTTTATGCCATGTAGTCCACAGATGTTTCAGTGGTTCTCATTGATGAGTTACAAAATACTTCTAGTCCACAGATGTTTCAGTGGTTCTCATTGATGAATTACAAAATACTTCTATATCATTCTTTTGCATCACACTGATAACAGTTTAGCACATCTTTGTTTTAACCCCAAAGTATATATCCAAAATAGATCTCATTAATAAAATACAATTACCAAATTAAATATATCTATACTACTTTCTATTTTTTTTTTAACCTCCTTAAAAACATGGTTACTGGGGCTTCCCTGGTGGCGCAGTGGTTGAGAGTCCACCTGCCGATGCAGGGGACACGGGTTCGTGCCCCGGTCTGGGAAGGCCCCACGTGCCACGGAGCGGCTGGGCCCGTGAGCCATGACCGCTGAGCCTACGCGTCTGGAGCCTGTGCTCCACGACGGGAGAGGCCACAACAGTGAGGGGCCCGCGTACCGCAAAAAAAAAAAAAAAAAACCACGGTTACCAACAACTACTAAGTAAGACCTTTAATTACTGCCAATCTTCTCTTGAAAGTAACGATGCTTATCTTGAGTACTTCGAACTGTAAGTGGTATTCAGTACACAGTGGGGTTGTAATGCGATTATGAAGTGTACCAAGTTAGTGATAAATAAGCATGATAAACCATATATTTGTATTAGAAACAATATTTGAATTATCAACTGAATAAAAAGGCTGCAACTGCTGGTTCCTTGGGGTGGGTATATGATAACAATAAAATACAGTTAAGTACACTTAGAATAAAAAATTGTGTATGCTTCCATATACAGTACAGAAAGAAACCTTTTTAAATTTAATGGGCTTTTGAGTGTGCAGTATTTAAATTACTGGGAGAATTAAAAGATTTGCTTTGCTTTCTGGCAGTAAGCTTTCCAAATTAGGAATTTTTTTTAATATCTCAACTCATTCATCAGTAGAGACCTATGGCTTTTATATAAAGCATTATAGTTCTTTCCCAGATTTCCAGTAATTTTCCAGTGGAGTAGCAGTATAAAAAGAAAAATATTTTCTTTACAGTAAAATGTGTAATTTTCTGTATCAGTTTCTTTTTTTCTTCTTTTTTGGGAATTTGGTTCAAGAGGACATAAATTCTTTATTTTCTAAATTTGGGTCATTTATTATCTTAAAGCATTTAAAGCCCATGCGTGTTTTTTAAGTGTTATATTTTAGTAACCTAGAAATAACTTTAATACTGGGGAGTGGTAATCTGTATAAAATAACACTGTGAATTTCATTTCTGTTTCACCATGAGGTACAGTGAGGAATAAATTGTGTGCATTTGTTTGTAAGAGTGTCCTGGGGCATGGCACCACCAATGGAGAAGGAAGTGTAGCTGCCATGTGAAACCAGAGGTCACAGAGTAGCAGCTGTGGGCCGCATATGACCTCTAAGTATGTTTAAATTTGCCTGAAGAATATTCACCATTTTTAATTAGTTGCTAATATTTTTTTTAAACTGGAGATTTAATATAAAAAGCCAAATTTCTGGGTTTCTTTCAAAAATCAGTGTCTGGCTACACTAGGTCAGCTTTCCTGAATGGCAGCAATTGGCTGGAGCCAAGTAGCAGCTAAAGCAGTTGACAGAGAACTTGAGTTCCCCAGTTTGCCAGCCACTGCCCTACTCCAGCCCCCTTCGTTCATTTCTCTTACTCGTGTGGCACTTTAGGCATTTGTTTGCTAAAAATATCTGGAAGTGTGCTTTCTTCTATTTTTTTTAACCAAAAAAAAAAAAAAAAAGAGGAGGAAGGGAAGGGGCCATAGCCATAAAAGTTGGGATTTAAACAGTAAAAAATATCCAACTCACATTAAAAACACAAAAAAAGATGAAAGTCGCCTTCATAAAGTACAAATCACATAAAAATATACAACTTCCTAGTAGCTAACCTTTTTTATGGCAACTCTGATCCTCGCAGCATCCCAGGGAGTTAGGATAACAATTACATACTACTCAATCCACCAAGGAGCAAACCAAGTATTAGTGAAGCTCATTAATTTGTCCGGGTTTACAGGTGCTAAGTGGAGCAGCTGAGGTATGACCCAGCTTCAGATGGTAGTCTGGAGTAGCGCTGGGCAGTAGAATTTTTTGCAGTGATAGAAATGTTCTGTATCTGTGCTGTCCGCTGCAGTAACCTGTAGCCACATGTGGCTGTTGAAAACTTGAATGTGGCTAGTGTGACCGAGGAACTGAATTTTTAATTATTTAAATTGAGAGAGTCACGTGTGGTTAGTGACTGCCTTGTTGGGCAGTGCAGGAATCTAGAGCTCTTTTTTTTTTTCCTTCACCACATGGTCTCTGTATTGAACAGTCTTACACTGTTTAATAAAATTCATCAAAAGGTTTCTGTAAGGTTTTCTCAAGTTACTTACCCAGTGGCAAGTATCCATTCTGCCAGGAGTTTAAGGTACGTTGAATATTTTCTGTATCTGCATAGATTTCTCTGCATGAAGGCTTCATCATACACAGTAGTGTTCTTTGTAACGAAGTTGGAGGTTCTAGTGGTAAGGTTCTTACATACAGAATCTCCCAAGATTCCTAGCCCAGATAAAGAACATAATTGGTGGTATGTTTTAACATCGGAAATGTATAGATGACCAGGACAGTCTACTTCCCTAGTCTTTTTTATGATCAAGGATACTAGGTCTGTTACAGAATCGTGAAAGAAAATGAAAAATCTTTGATGGTTAGCTGGTTTGAATTGGGTCACAGTGACTTTTAGAAAGGTGGCCATTAGCTAACCTCTCTGTCAATAAACATATATCATTAAATCTAAAATGGCATCGAGGGGCTTCCCTGGTGGCGCAGTGGTTAAGAATCCACCTGCTAATTCAGGGGACACGGGTTCGAGCCCTGGTCTGGGAAGATCCCACATGCCACGGAGCAACTAAGCCCGTGTGCCACAACTACCGAGCCTGCACTCTAGAGCCCACAAGCCACAACTACTGAGCCTGTGCCACAGCTGTTGAAGCCCATGTGCCTAGAGCCCGTGCTCTGCAACAAGAGGAGCCACCACAATGAGAAGCCCGTGCACCGCAACAAAGGGTAGCCCCCACTCGCCACAACTAGAGAAAGCCCGCGCGCGGCAACGAAGACCCAATGCAGCCAAATATAAATAAATAAAATTTAAAAATAATAAATAAAATGGCATCGATTTAGGACACATCCTGATTTCGAAGATGTTAAAACATGGAGGAGGGGATTCATCTTAGAATTGGTGAAATATAGTTTGTCAATGGGCTTCATCTCGGTTTGGTCAGCCTATAACCAGGGACAGCATTGAGATGCATATGTCAACTTTGCCCTGTGGTTAACTAAACCCTTCACTTGGGCTGTCCCCTTGCACACTACCTTGTGTTGGTCCTGACTAATTAACAAAGGCTTTCAGGTGGTTAGGAGTGGGTTTAAGCTCTTGCTCAGTAACAGTTTGATCACTATATTCACTTTCTTTAAAAATCCCCCTGCCCCATAAATGCAGCCGAAGATGTTTTATTATCATAAATAGTACCAGAACAAGCTTAACCAATCACCTTCCAGCACAGGGGCAACTCTGTAGCACGCCTTTTCAGAATACCACATGCTGTAATTCAGATTATCACATTAGCTATCCAAACGCACCATTTGTTTTTAAATACTGGAGTGTTTACCTGAAAATTTCCTCTTTTCATCTTCCTGCCCCACTTCACCGATACATTGTCACTGCAGTGACAAGTTTATTTATGTGCCTTAATATCTTCACTTTCTGTTATTTTTAAAGTATATTCATATGTCTCCATGAAAGTGTTCTTGAGCATCTTAAGGTATTAGTTATTATGGAGTAGGTTCATATTATTCATTTTTCATGATGCTCTCTCGACTCTTGCCTTTATTCAGACTTTGAAATATTTCAACACTTCTAAACTCCTGCCTTAAAATTTCTGTACCAGTCTTACTCTGGAAACTGAGCATGTCCTACTGAAATCTTAACAGCTCTTATAAGAAATTTGGGAGTTTGAATCAACAAAAACAGAAGCATTTCTTGCCCACAAAGGAGTCTGACACCTAATGGTTACCATTTCATACACTGCTGTGAAGAGTTCCCAGATACAAGCCATTCAGAGTTCACATGTACAAAATTCATGCATGAGTTAGTGAATATCATTCATTATGTACTAACAAGGAATCCTAAGTGCTTTGATAAATGTATTCGTTTGAACCATATAAAATTGCTGATGTTTGACCATTTTTGACCTACCAAAAAAAGCAACCTCACATGATCCATTCTAATACAGGTTCGGACCAGACTAGTTTATATAAACTGCTTTCTCTACTTTTGCTATTTTCTCTTTTTAATTTTTTCAATTAGTACTTTTTTTTTTTTTTTTTTTTTTCGCCGTACACGGGCCTCTCACTGTTGCGGCCTCTCCCGTTGCGGAGCACAGGCTCCGGACGCGCAGGCTCAGCGGCCATGGCTCACGGGCCCAACCGCTCCGCGCCATGTGGGATCTTCCCGGACCGGGGTGCGAACCCGCGTCCCCTCCATCGGCAGGCGGACTCTCAACCCCTGCGCCACCAGGGAAGCCCTCAATTAGTACTTTTAACACAACGACCTTCTCCTTGCTACTACCCTTTTGTATTTCTCACTTAATAATATTTTTTCTAGTACTCTTCCCTTCTCAAATAATTCCCCAAACCAAGTCTCAGAATTACTGGCACAAAGAGGTCTGGTTACATAGCACCTCCGGGATGCAGTCAATACTTAACTGCTTCAAGTGTTTGACCTGTTTTGAGAATTTCATTATCCTAAAAGGTTGGTGTCATTGAATACGTTTACTGCCCAATAAGCCATCATAGTTCCTTCCTTCTCAAATGAAAAAAGCAGAAGGAAAAATGCTACGTTTTTGTTCAGTGCTGATAGAGGCCATGCTGTGGGATATCTTTGTTATGACATGATTTGGCTAAAGCATCTCTGGAGAATAAAATTAACAAGTATCCTTTGTTACATTCACCTTTTATTCAACTGAATGTAAATTAATAAATCACTGTAGTTTTTGAATAGTATTTTGTCTTTGGGTCTTTGTCTCAAAAAAGAAATGGGATGTATGTTATATTTTATTAGAAGTTTATTAGAGACATCAACCATCACTTGGTCTGAAACTCTAGAAATTGTACATTCGTATTTCTATCCATTTGTATTTGCAGTTTCCTAGTTTCCAGGGGTATATAATGACTTCATATTTTCAAACTCAACCGTATTTTTGTTATTATTAATTTGCTGTTTTTATTTAAAGAGGATTTGTCAGTGGTAGTTTGTAATGTCAAATAAATAAAAAATAAAAATATTTAAATCCCTTATTGAACAGTTCGACTCTTTACATGTGGTTATGCTGCTCTTTGCAATAATCTGCTAGCTAGATGTTCTTTTCCCCATTTTACAGATGTGAAGCAGAGGTCAGCCTAAGTTATTTTCTTGGACAGTAATCTAAATCTAGTACAGTTCCATAACTGAAACGGAGGCCAGCAGACTCCAAACACTTTAACCCCAGCCCCCAGCCCACCCTTCCTCTATGGCATCCTTCCTAACGATTTTAAAAGAAATCCTTAAACATCTATATCACTACAGCACCTCTCATCATGTATATTACTGTCCTATTTTTTTTATGAGTTAGGGTTTTTTTTGGCTATTATTTATTTTTGGGGTTTTTTTTAACATCTTTATTGGAGTATAATTGCTTTACAATGGTGTGTTAGTTTCTGCTGTATAACAAAGTGAATCAGCTATACATATACATACATCCCCATATCTCCTCCCTCTTACGTCTCCCTCCCACCCCTCTAGGTGGACACAAAGCACCGAACTGATCTCCGTGTGCTATGCGGCTGCTTCCCACAAGCCATCTATTTTACATTTGGTAGTGTACATATGTCCATGCCACTCTCTCACTTCGTCCCAGCTTACCCTTCCCCCTCCCTGTGTCCTATGAGTTAGTTTTTAATTTAGGAAATATTTACTGATGGCCTGCTGTGCACCAGGCATAGTCAAGGTGTCTGTTCTCATGGCACATTCTACAGGAGAGACAAACACAATAATTTCAGACAGTAACAATCCCTCCTGGGACAGTAAAACTGGGGGAGTGGTTTGATGGAAGTGGGTAGGATGTTCTTTGCAAGGAGGTGGCCTGAGTGACAAGAAACCAGCCATAGGACTAAGTCTGCAGGCAGGATATTCTAGGCCAAGGGCAAGGGGAAAGAGCCTGGGGCTGGAACATCTTGCAACTGCAAGGGGGCAGGTGCGGCTAGAGGACAGCCAGCGAGGGGGAAGTAATAGGAGATGAAGCTGTGAGAGATAGGCAGGGGCTAGATCCCGGGTCAGGGGTGTGAATATTATCCTCAATACAGCAGGAAGCTCTTCAACACTTTAAATAGGGGAGTGGCGTGATCTGATTTATGACTTGTACAGTGCTGGCTACTGTTTGGTGAGTGACACTAGACTGTATTTCCACTGTGGGAGCCTTTAGGAAGCCCCCTCTACCAAGTGTCCAGTTCCTGGAAACACCCCATGTTTTTCTTCTAGAAATGATGTGTGCAGGCCCAGAGGAAAATGCTAAAGCCTTGAAAATTGTGTATTAATTAGGGGGAGTGTGAAGAGCATCACAACTTTAAAAGGTGACTGGGCTCACCAGCCTCATTCCTACCTCTCCATGGTGCTTGTTGCAGGCTCTGCTAAGCAGCTGCTAGGGACCTAAAGACCTAGAGTAGTTAAATTTGTAAGCTGTGTTGCCTCACACTTATAAGAGAGATGGAGATCAAGAATTGTGTTCGTATACATATTCTTGCTAGATGGTAATAATCAGTGCTAGAGAACTTTCTACATTGATTCCAAGTGCCCTGTTGTTTCTAAGTGTCAGTAATAAGACCTTTTGATTTGGGGTTTTTTTTCTTTTTTTTTGGATACAGTTGAAATATGTTATTGACTGAAAAAATTAAATATACCTTTCACTTAAATATTATATCTTTCGAACTTCTGAATATGAGAGTTGAAATTTCTGATGAGCAAAGAATTGTGTGTGGGATTGTTTTTAATTACTGTTTTTAAAAAATACATTAAGGACTTCTGGTGATAGTAGAAAATATTAATTCCTTTGAAAACCTGGCCATGTTGCTAGATCCACGTTTGCTTTTCTGTGTTTTTGTGAACTGATCAAATTAGATTCGTCACTCTTGGCTTGTGGTGATTTGAAATTGAAATGGAATATATTAAAGCAGCCAACCACACTGATTACATTGCAAGCCTCATTTAATTTCATACATTCACACATTACAGTGAAAGGCGGATTTTTTTAATGCATGATTGTGACTGTACCTTGAGCAGCTCCAAAGGTCATCTGTAATGGGCACATAATTTGTTAGTGTTAGATATCTGATTTATGGTAGGTGTTCCTCAGCCTGATTTGTCCGAGTAGCAAATATGGCGAGCATCACAAGTCAAATCTGTAAGGAGTTCAGCCTGTCACTTCTGGTGGTATTGTCTTACTCTTCATTGGTCAGTAGACCACAGTAAATCACGAAATAGCTGTCATCCTCAACTAGAGAAAGTGCCAGAAATGCGCCCCTGTCGCACAGGGGTTAAATGAGCTATTCCTCTTAAGAGAGCAGGCTGGCCCAGGTGAAGGTGATCAGAGTTACCAGCTCAGCTAACAGCACTTGCTCACTTAGCTACTTGAGCCTTAGTCCCCAAAAAAGGCTATAAAAGGACTTTTCCAGTTTCGTAAGAGGAAGAACATTTGTGAGTTTGCTTTTTTCTTTTTTTTCTATCAGTTTTACTAACTTCATTTACTCTGTGCCTTCCTGTGTGACAGGCACTGTGGGGAGACCCCCGCCCCCCCCCCGCCCCCGCAGAGATCCAGAGCGTGATTAGTACCCAGTCTTTGCCTTCAGGAAGAGCATGAGCAGATACAGCCGTTTGTCCCACTGCAGAGATGGCATTAATCCTGTCAGCGACTCAGGAGCACGGCTGGCTCTGGCAGCTCCCGTTGTCGCTAACGTGGTCGGATTTGGGGTTAGCACTGCACGGGGAGAAAAAGCTCGCGTGTGCTTTATGGGAACTCAGCTGCTTTGTTTGAGAACCAGGCTGTGGAGTTGCCTTTTATTTTGTTTACGATGGTGGAGACTTGTTCGTTTTGATCTGATATTCCTCACAGTTTAGGGTTTGCTCAGGATGCGTCCATTTGTTTTTGTTGACTTTGATCAACGTTTGTTATTTTTCAGCTTTCAATAACAAAAGGCACCTAAACCATCTTTCAAGCTGAATTATTGAAAGTTCTGAATGGGGGTGGGGGGTGGGACTAAAACAGAAATATCCTACCTAACCCCTACTGGAGGGGTTACTTTTAAAACTTTCTTTTTCACCTCACATATTTGGGAGGGGGAGAATATTTAAGTTCTATTCACTTAGTTAATTTTAATTATGCAATACAGTGTTATCAACTGTAGTCACTATGTTTTACATCAGATCCTCAGAATTTACTTACCTTATAGCTGAAAGTTTGTACCCTTTGACTAATCTCTCCCTATTTCCCCCAGGCCCTGACAACCACTTTTCTAATCTCTGTTTCTATGAGTCTGACACTTTTTTTTTTTAAGATTCCACTTATAAGTGATACTGAGCAGTATTTGTCTTTCTCTGTCGGCTTATTTCATTTAGCATAATGCCCAAAGGTTTATCCATGTTTTTGCACATGGCAGGATTTCCTTCTTTCTCATGGCTGAATAATATACACACCACATTTTCTTTATCCATTCATCTGTTGATGGACACTCAGGTTATTTCTGTATCTCAGCTATTGTGAACAATAAAATTTTTTTAAACTATAACTCAAGATTTCCTAGGAAAGTAATTCCATTATTAGAAACAAAGTAGACTTTTTAGACTAGTGTAGGGAAAGAAAGAAAAATCGAAGGGTGATTATAAAAGAGCAGTGTTCCCAATCTGCATTCTATGTAATTCCAGTCCAGTAGTATTCCTGGGTTCCCTGACCACAGAATTTTTGAAACTGCTACACTCTCTATCCCTTACCCCTTTGTGGTTTTCAGTGTATACTGGCATATTTAAGGCTCAAAGATATCCTTCAGTGGGGAAATCTGTTTAATTTTGTTTTAAGCCAGCTCTCCCCATATTTATCTGGTTGCAGAACATAGTTTGGGAAATAGCAGAAGAGATTTTTAGCAATTATTCATTCTCTTTTACTTTCAGGAAATAGGTAGTAGAAATTCAGCCCCTACTGTCTCCTGACCTAATTTACAAACATTTTTTTGAACACATGTTATGTGCTTAGCCATCATGAGAGATGGAAAGTAAGTGTCCATGTGACCGTGACCGAACACTCTAATTGGTGCAGTAAGCTCACCACCGCGAAACAGCAGAGACCTGTGTGGAGAAGCGCCTTGCACAGCAGCCAAGCTGCTCTGAAGTCCAGAGTTTGGGTGGCCTGGAAATGTTTATAAAGAGCCAAAAAGTAAGAGAGGACTAAGAATATAGGCAGAAAAAGAAGGAAAGGAGGAGAGAAGCAAGTAGCAGCCATAAATTAGGATAAATAGTAGTGATGGGATTGGAGCTAAGGAAGAGAGCTGGTGAAGAAGAGACCAGCTTCTGGTTGGGAGGGAAGGACAGGACCTACATGTACATCATCGCCTCGCCTGTAGGTGTGTGAGTGTTGCCAGCTCGCAGACCGCAGGGCTTGCGGACACCAACGTGACACACAGGATGCTGTCATCTGGGATGGTTCAACATTTGAGTACCATGCCCTGGCCACTGATGCAGGGATCACAGCCTCCTGAGACTCTAGGGACTGGGCAAGAAAGCTGGCAGAGCAGGTGAGGTGTGAGGAAATAGGAGTGGAAGGGACTGTAGTGAAGAACACATGTTTTCATACAGAATACATGGGCTCTGTTTGCCAGACGTTCTGATTTCTTAAGAGGAGCCGGAAATGTGGGTATTTCTGGGAACTTGTCTGAGTTTTCAACATCGACTTAAGTTTTCATTTCATCTTCTGTTTCATCAACACTGGGGAATACTGGGTGAGGAAATGTGGGAACTCTCTTACGTTCGCTTATGGAAGTAAGTTGGTATAGAAAATTTGGCAGTATCTAGTAAAACTGAAGATGTACAAATGTGACCCAGCAATTCCACTTTTCTGTATATGCCCTGGAGACCCTCACACACCATGCTCAAGGAGACTTATGGGATGAGTGCCCCAGGTAAGCAAGGTGCAGATAGCAAAGTGCATGGGAAATGATTTCTATGAATTTTATAAACAACAGTTAGAACTAGATCTATGTATTGCTTATGCTTACACAGATACATAATAAAGGTATAACACACATAGCATGGAGGCGCAGCCCTTTCCAGAGAGTTGTTACCTATAGGAAACGGGGTGCGGAAGTTACGTGCTCTGGGAAACGATTGAAAATTTTAAGCAAAGAAGGGGCATGACATGATCTGATCTTTTTTTTTTTTTAATTTTGGCTGCGTTGACTCTTTGTTGCTGCACGCAAGCTTTCTCTACTTGTGGCGAGCGGGGGCTACTCTTCGTTGCGGTGCATGGGCTTCTCATTGCGGTGACTTCTCTTGTTGGAGAGTACGGGCTCTAGGCACGTGGGCGTCAGTAATTGTGGCGAGCGGGCTCTATCTAGAGCGCAGGCTCAGTAGTTGTGGCGCACGGGCTTAGTTGCTCCATGGCATGTGGGATCTTCCCGGACCAGGGCTCGAACCTGTGTCCCCTGCATTGGCACGTGGATTCTTTTTTTTTTTAAATTTATTTATTTATATTTATTTTTGGCTGTGTTGGGTCTTCGTTTCTGTGCGAGGGCTTTCTCTAGTTGCGGCGAGCGGGGGCCGCTCTTCGTCGCGGTGCGCGGGCCTCTCACTATCGCGGCCTCTCTTGTTGCGGAGCACAGGCTCAGTAGTTGTGGCTCACGGGCCCAGTCGCTCCGCGGCATGTGGGATCTTCCCAGACCAGGGCTCGAACCCATGTCCCTTGCATTAGCAGGCAGACTCTCAACCACTGCGCCACCAGGGAAGCCCGGCAGGTGGATTCTTAACCACTGTGCCACCAGGGAAGTCCTGATCTTTTTTTTTGAAAGGTCACTGTGGCCACTCTGGACAACGTGCTGTAGGGGGACAAGAGGGCAAGCGGGGGGAGCAGGTAAAGGTATTAAGGGGGGAGAGAGGTAGTTGGGATTCCAAACAGTGGAGGTGAACCTCTAGGCCAGTGGTTCTTGACCTTGGCACTCTTGGCGTTTGGGGCTAGATCGTTTGTTGTTGGGAGGCTGTCCTGTGCATTGTAGGAGGCTTAGCAGCATCCCTGGCCTCCACCCACTAGATGCCAGTAGCACCAGTCACCTCCTAGTTGTGGCATCCAAAAATGTTTCCGAAGGCCCCAGTTGAGAACCACTAATCTAAGCAGTATATTGTGAGGTTCTGAGTATATATTTCAAAGCTTTATAAGAGGAGGAGACCAGCAAGCGCTTGAGTTAGTTGGCAAAGATTTCATGGAGGAGGTGAGGTGTGAGGTGATCTTTGCAAGTAGATGGAACACAGACAGACATCCCAGAGACACTAAGCCTTGGCTGTTTTGGGACTTAAAACAGAAAGCTTGGGCTTCCCTGGTGGCGCATTGGTTGAGAACCTGCCTGCCAATGCAGGGGACACGGGTTCGAGCCCTGGTCTGGGAAGATCCCACATGCCGCGGAGCAACTGGGCCCGTGAGCCACAGCTACTGAACCTGCGCGTCTGGAGCCCGTGCTCCACAACAAGAGAGGCCGCGACAGTGAGAGGCCCGCGCACCGCGATGAAGAGTGGCCCCCGCTCACCACAACTAGAGAAAGCCCTTGGACAGAAACGAAGACCCAACGCAGCCAAAAATAAATAAATAAATAAAATGTAAACTGTTGATTCATTCATGTAATTAAAAAAAAAAAAACAGAAAGCTTTTCCTAAATCTCATATCCCCCCTAGTTACTCCCTCCCCCGCTTCTCCTTGACTTTGAAGATTCTTGTAAGATAGCTGTATACATGCTCTTCACTTCCCTAGCTTTCAGTCAACTACCAGCTCCATTCCTCACCCCATGGTCCTCAGTGACTTCCTGGTTACCAAACCCAGTGGAATCTTTCCAGCCTTTATTTTACAGTTGACCTCTCCACCCCGATTGTTTCCCACTCTTAAAATTATTTCTCCTTATGTAATCAAAAACGTAGACCACACTTCACATATAGAGATGTTAATCTCTATATTACTGTAATTTGAAATTTTGTGTCTCCTTTGTATCATAGAATATTGTATAACCATTGAAACTCACTTTGCCAGAAAATGTATAATGTACAAGGAAATGTTCCAGTATGTATGAAGTAAGAAAACGGGCTTCAGATCTGTGCAGTCAGTACACTCTTACCCACGGTGACACACACATACGTTCATGCACTTGAGTTTAGAAAAGGGCTGATAGGAAATGCACTGAAATATTAGCAGTCATTTTCCTGGCAGGCAATGTCTTACTTTTATAACTGGCGAAAAGGGAAGGTGTCCTTGAAGACATAGGTTTCTCCAGTTTTCCCTCAGTTCTCTTCTGACTCTGCACATTCTGCATGGATGATCTCATCTCGACCCGCCACACCAAGGACAGCTCTGGCTCTCTACCAGTCTGGTCCTGTTTCAGAGTGACTTTAGACTCGCATACCTAATGATCTCTGGATACATTCAAGTGTCCCAGGAATATCTTTCAAAAATCAACATGTCAGATGGTTTCTAGACTTAGCTCGCGGATCATAATGTATGCAAATGTCAAATCAGTATGTAGTACACCTGAAACTAACATAATGTTGTACGTCAACTGTATTTCAATTAAAAAAAATCAACATGTCCAAAACTGAAGCCATTGTGTTCCTCTTTCCCCATGAGCCGTATCTTTGCCCTCCCTTCCCCAGTCAGTGGCACTCACCATCCACCCTGTCACCCAAGCCAGCAGTTGTCCTGCAGGGACTTCCCTCATGGCACAGTGGTTAAGAATCCACCTATCAATGCAGGGAACACGGGTTCGATCCCTGGACCGGGAGGATCCCACGTGCTGCGGAGTAACTAAGCCCGTGCGCCACCACTACTGAAGCCCAAGTGCCTAGAGCCCGTGCTCCGCAACAGGAGAAGCCACCGCAATGAGAAGCCCACACACTGCAACGACGAGTAGCCCCCGCTCACCGCAACTAGAGGAAGCCCACGTGCAGCAGTGAAGACCCAACACGGCCAAAAATAAATAATTTTTTTTAAAAGATGACTTAAAAAAAGAAATCATCCTGCAGACGCTTCTCTCCTCCCTCCGCAGCCAGTCCACCTCCAAGATTTGTAAACTGATTCTGCCTCTAAATGCATCCTGCAGCTCCCCCCAGCCCATTTGTACTTTCTGTGCCTTCGTTCAGGCAGGCCTCTAAACAGGATTCCTAGACAAATATATTTTTTTAAATTTTATCAAAAACTTTTTTCAATTGAAATATAGTTGATGTACAATAGTATGTTAGTTTCATGTGTACTACATAGTGATTTGACATTTTCATACATTATGAAATGATCATGGTAAGTCCTTTGTCCCCATACAAAGTTATTACAATATTATTGACCATATTCCTTATGCTGTACATTACATCCCCGTGGCTTATTTATTTTATAACTGGAGGTCGTATTGGAGGTTTCTTAATCCCTTTCACCTATTTCACCCCCGCTGCACCCAGCCCTAGACAAATCTTATTGGTCTTTCTGCTCCTAGACCTGTTTTGTCCAACACAGTAGCCACTAGCCGCATGTGGCCATTGAGCACTTGAAATGTGGCTAGTTTAAATGGAGATGTGTTGTAAGTGTCAAAAAATACACCTCATTGGGGCTTCCCTGGTGGCGCAGTGGTTGAGAGTCCGCCTGCCGATGCAGGGGACACGGGTTTGTGCCCCGGTCCGGGAAGATCCCACAGGCCGCAGAGCAGCTGGGCCCATGAGCCGTGGCCGCTGAGCCTGTGCGTCCGGAGCCTGTGCTCCGCAATGGAAGAGGTCACAATAGTGAGAGGCCCGCGTACCGCAAAAAAAAAAACCACCTCATTAATAATCTTGTATTGATTATACAATGAAATAATATTTTGATGTATTAGCTTAAATGAAACATATTCATAAAATTCATCTCACCAGTTTTATTTTAGTTTTTTTTTAATATGGCTACTAGAAAATTTTAAATGACATATGTAGCTTACATTGTACTTCTAGTGGACTGCACTGCATCTAACCGTTTGATTCGTCCTCTGCATTGCTGCCAGAATACCTTGCTGAAAAACAAACTCCCTGAGCTAAAAATCCTTTGAAGTCTTTTGGGATAAAATGTAACATTAGCTTAGCACACCAGGCCTTCCCTAAAGGCCTTCAGTTTCAAAAACTTTTGAAGCACTGTGCTGTCCAAACAAAGTGTCCGGCTAGATTTATCTGGTAGCTTGGCAGCTTTCAACTCCTAATCTAATGACTGCCATCTCTGTAGCACCTCTACCTTCAGATATTCAATAGCTATTAGACAGTTGATACACTGTAAATAGATTCAAGTCGAGTTGAGCCTACTAGAAAGTTCCTTGTATCGATTCTTCACAAGTACTAAATTTAAAAGCTTAATACAGACTCTTAAAGGACAGCTACATTCCTATTACTGCTGTTGATAATTCTCTGCTGGACAATGCACCTCGTGCTGGTGGACCAGACGTGTGAGTGGGCGCTCTGAGGGGACCCAGCCTCCACTTGCAGATGATGGTGGGGAAACCAGCTGGGAAAAGAAACCCCAGTGTTTTGACCATGCCAGAGAGATGAAAAGCTGCCTCAAATGCCCAATAAACCCTATCCTGGGAGCTTAAAAAAAATCCCAGTGCCCAGGCCACCCCCCAGACCATTTAAATCAGACTCTGTGGGTGGCACCCAGGCATCAGTATACTTTAATGCCAGCATGCAGCCATGTTTGAAAACCACTGTTCTAAAAGCCTTTCCTACCTTCACGCCTCTCAAAGCTTGTTCCGCGACTTAGTCCTTGAGAATATGGCCATGAGGTTCCATAGAGGAAGAACATTATATTGTTTGTCAGGACAAACTATAATGCCACCACCCACTGACAGCTGTCATTTATTGATTACTTATGTGTCAGGCACTCTGTTATGTCTCTCTATGTATGTTATCTTTACGTTTTTACTACATCTTTATATATATTATATTTACTTTTTGTACTTTACTATATTTTACTGTGTTTAATTTTAACTACGAAATGGGTCTTATTATTACCATTTCACAGAGAGGAAAAGGAAGTGTTATAGAGGATAGATGATATGGTCAAAATCACACAACTAGTAAATGAGGGGAAACAGCTGATAATAATATTGATCACATGTTAGATCAAGAACAAAGAAGAGAAAAACTAGAAAAAAAAGTTTGTGTACTAATTACCATCAACAGTACCAACAGTTTACCATTTGTGCCTAATTACAATATAGTACAATAATGATTATGATTGTAAATACCTTTAAACAGGTACCATGTTAACTTGGGCAAATTTATTTTGATTATAGAACAGCTCAAATTTTTATTATAAATAGGTATGGAATGAATAGCTAATATTTTATTGAGTGTACACTAGGTATCACAGTAAGTGCTTTCTGTGCATGTCATTCAACCTGACGAAAAACAAAACTCTCAGATCTGTACTATGATTTTCCCAGTTTTGTTGAGATAAAATTGACAAATAGCATTGTATAAGTTTAAGGTATACCACATAATGATTTAATATATGTATATATTGTGAAGTGATTACCACAGTAAGTTTAGTTAACATCCATCACCTCACATGGTTATAATTTTTTTTTCTTGTGATGAGAACCCTTAAGATCCATGCTCCTAGCAATTTTCAAATACGCCATACAATATTGTTATTAGAGGAGAGGAAGCTGAGGCTAGGAGAGATTGAGTAGCTTACCTGGTAAATGGCACGTCCAGCTCTTCAAGCCAAAGCTGTAGGACTCAACGGCCATACTCTCCAGCCCTTCGCTCTTTGATTTCCTTGTTTAATATGCTGTAAATGAATACAGCAGTTCACGTATATGCCGCCTTTGCACTTATTGCTAATGTGGAGTGGTTCTCTATTTGAAACTTATAACATGGCTTGTTAGATGGGTATAATTATTTTACAAGTCTACAAGAGTTTTCGTCTCTGCTGTTAATAGTTTTAATTTTGAATATCTGTAATGGTGACTTCATGAAATCTCACTGCTAGATAAGAACAATTCCTATTTATTTAGTCTCTTCACTGTTCAATCATATAAAACCAACCTGTCCTCTTCGATGAAAAAGTAATGACTTCCAGAGTCATCTTAGCTCTTGAATTGTGTGTTTCATTAAGGAATTGTAGAATCTGTGCATATTTAAAATAATCATTTTGTATTAAAAATTGACCCCAAGCATGCATATAGAAAGGCTTGAAAAATAACAAATATTTGAATGAAATGTTTCAGGTGGGAGGCATTCAGTTGAAAAGATTATTTTTGAAATAACAAATTCTCAACCCAGAGGACCCCAACAAGATATCTGCATATTCATATGCCAAGAAACTAAATGACATGTCCTATTCTAATTCATGGTGGTGGAAAAAGAACTGCCTTGTCCCAACCCTGGTTCAGACCAGTCATACAGGGTTGGAAGTGATGCTCTGAAAAGACTCTTTTGTCTCATCTTTGTCAAACCCCTCTTCTAGGGGTTATAGCTGGTGGAGAACCCATAGGCTTGGGGCTCAGAAAACGTGGGTTCCCATTGTTGTGTCTCTGTTAACTCTCCAGCAGATTGCCGTGCTGTGAGTTTTCCAAAGTTCCTCAAAGAGATGTTGCAGAATGAGGAATAACTTAGTAATGCTTCAATAATGCCTGTCCTTCATATAGTTAGTATGTAGACTAAATAAGATTCTGTCTTACATAGCTGAAATCCAGTAAGTGCAACTTGCTTGATTTACAGTGATAAGCCTATAATAATACAGAACTCTTATTTGTAATCATATAAGGAATCTGTAGAACCTTTTCAAAAATCCCTTAAAAAGAAAAGAAAGCTAGTGTATTATGTCAGCAAAATCCCACCTGGAACCATTTAGAAATAGGTTATACCTAATTTTTCCTCCAACCTAATAACTCCGTGCCAGTCATTTCTTGGCAGTACAGAACTATTTTCAAATCACTGAAACTCTCATAACCTAAAAGATTTGATGTTTGAAGGAGTTTGTGCTGCTGTTCCTCTTGGGGTGTGCCCTGGTTGCTAATTGAATCAAGTTCCTTCTGCATTATGATCTAATGCAGAGGTTGTAAAGTCAAACCCCTTCAAGGATCAAATGTCAGGGTGCCTGATCCAGGGAGGTGTTGATTGGTGGGAACTAGGGAGTGCATGCCCCACCCAAAGGCATTTAAAGTTTTAAAAATATTGAACAGCAGCAGCTAGACAGAAGAACAAACCTTCTGAGTACATTTTACTGCAGATCTACCAGTTTACAGAGCTTCAGCTACTAAAATGTCTTGTGATAATCAATCCTACCCCCAGAATTGAAATAGTTATTTGCCACTTCATACTTGTTGGTAAGTTGACTGTATGTAAAGATTTGGATACACCAGGAAGTTCACAAAATCAATTATAGTTATTAGGGCTCACATTTTAATAACGAACAACTAAAGAACCATTTTCTGCCTGAGTTCTGATGTTCTTATATATATTCTAAAGTTCTTGAATTACATATTGATAAAATGTCATCCTGGCATTTGTATGTCATATTAGCTTATTGCCTTGCACGTAATAGGCACACAAGAAGTGTTGAAGTTAGGTAGTGGTCACCAAATAAATCCTTCAGGCTTTTCACAACACAGTCTTATGAAATCTGTAACTTTACTTTATGGACTATTAATACTGTGCATTTTGAAAGGTACTTTTTTCCAGTCATGTTCACCCTGAGTAATTCTGTAATTCCTCAGAGATGACAAGGGGGAAGAGGCTATGGTTAAAGTATCATAATACCCTCGGCGGTTAATACACCAATAAAAGAGCATAACATTGAAGCTTTCCTAGGCCAGGTGCCTGCTCTGTGCCACACACAGTGCAGGCTCTCCTGACGCTGCTTCTATGCATAATTCTTGTTATTTCACCTGTTGCAGATACTCAGTCTTGGGGTGATTCCCATGTGGATGGTAACAGACCTTTCTGCTTCTAAATTAAGTTCTATGCTGTTGTGCTGGAAACATCTGTTGCCACCACCATCTCCAAAATTACTGCTAAGGCCATCAGTGTATCGATTGGAGTAATTGAATGAACCTAGGTAACCTGGTAATGTGTCCTCCGTATTAGGTTGCTCTAGGGAAAGAAGAGTTCAATTCCTTCAAATTCTCAGTAGAGGGTATGTGCCCCCATCGACCAATCTGTCTGGATATCAGACACTTTGGTATCAGTGTACACTGTGTACAGAAGCTGTTTGTACTAGAATTGTATACACAAAAGTACATAAACTAAAAGCCTGCCCATTACTGGAAAACATTAACATATGCTGATGTCAAGGCAAGCTTGGTAAATGGAAGATCAATATGTTTTCTTTCCAAAGTTAAACTTCTGATTTTCCCTCAGTCTCTCCACTCCAGCTGTAATCATGCTTCCCCAGCACAAACATGGCTCCTTTTGTGGAAACTTCCTCTGGCCCTCTGGGTGGAGTTAGGTGCTCACCTCCTCACATAGCACTTTGGAGGTTTTGTCACATCTGCTTCTTCCCTTGCACCTCTCTTCCACTAAACTGAGTTCCTTGGAGCCAGGGCTGGGTACTGTTGTTTTCATCCTTGTATAGCTGAGGGCAGAGCCCAGCCATGTCTGATGGTGGATGTTCTTTGTGAGCCTGACAGTGAATGAATGAATGAAATGATACCAGTGCCTGACCTCAGCGCTCCCACTCCCTCCCATCATCTGCTTCTCGGCAAGTCAGGAAGCCAGGTTCTGTTGCTGAGCTCAAAAAGAGTTCAACTATGTCATGGACATTAGTCTGTACTTTGACAATTTACGGGGAAAAGGATAGGTGAGCTGCCGACCAAATCCCTTCATTAAAAATTGCATGAAGACTGGTTCCAGGACAGTTTTCTTTTTCTCCTGTATGTTTCTGCAATTTTTTTCATCATTTCCAAAGTTGAATCTGGAACCCTCTCCTTAAGAATTCCTGGTTCTGGACTTCCCTGGTGGCGCAGTGGTTAAGAACCCGCCTGCCAATGCAGGGGACACGGGTTCGATATCTGGTCCGGGAAGATCCCACATGCTGTGGGGCAACTAAGCCCGTGTGCCACAACTACTGAGCCTGCGCTCTAGAGCCTGTGCACCGCAATTATTGAGCCCACACGCTGCAACTACTGAAGCCCATGCTCTGGGGCCCGCGTGCCACAACTACTGAAGCCCGTGCTCCTAGAGCCCGTGCTCTGCAACAGGAGAAGCCACTGCAGTGAGAAGCCCGTGCACCGCAACGAAGAGTAGTCCCTGCTCACCACAACTAGAGAAAGCCCTGTGCACAGCAACGAAGACCCAATGCAGCCAAAAAATTTTTTTAATAAAAATAAAAAATTAGATTAAAAAAAGGGTTCCTGGTTCTTAGGAGAAACAAAGATATCACAGAAGAGTCCTCTTTGCTCTTTCCGCAATACCCTCCCCTCAGTTGACAGTTCAAATAAAGTTTCTGAAACTATCTAACGTAGCTTATAAGACCGCAAAAGCCCCATATTTAGTAATGTCTGATTGAAGTCTTAATAATTTAAGTAACGTTCTAAAATTTATTATTGTAAAATATTTACTCCACATAGTTCTCATTTGAAAAACTAGTAACTGCTTTAACCACAGGATTGCATTGTTCTTCAAGTTTGGGAAAGCATTTCAGTTTGACTTACTGGACTGTAAACCTTGGGTGCTAACCTTGCCTGGTAATGAAACATCGTTTCTTCCTAGTGCAACTTAATGGAAAGTCTCTTCGTGTTCCTCAGCAGACAACTGCTCTAAATGTACTGGAGGTATAGTCTCGTTTTCTAGAGAGGAAAACAGGAAAAACACCACTGCTGCCGCCCCACCCCTGTTCTCCAAAAGCAAATGCACCCGCCTCTCTTGTCTGCTGTACTTTTTTACCCTTCAGGTTTATCAAGTAATTTTTTTCTTTTTAAGATTATGAAGAATGCTTAATGTTATAAAAGTTACTTGGATGGCTTTGAAATCAGGGTTACAAAATACGTTTTAAAGGCATAGCAGTAATCTGAGTGAGTGTTTGGAAGAGGGGCTAGATCACGTGGCAAGTCTGGCAGCAATCATTTCTTCACTCCTGCCCCGTTTTTCCTAAGCAAATACACTTAGGGTGCTCCTCAGCGGTAGTGTAGGTGAAGGATTGTCTCCAAAAAGGATTGTCTCCAAAAAGGATTGGCAGCTTTAATTTGCTTGATATGTGCAATCATAGTCCATGTTAAATTCAAAATGCTTGTCCAATCAAGGATTCAATATAGAAAAGAGGCAGTAACAAGCATGCTGCACGCTGTAATAAAGAAATCTGCTGATTGAAAACAGTTTATATATTTTGGAAATGAAATATTAGGGAATGTAATTGGTAAGAAAGAAAAGGATAGGGCTTCATAAATAATGGGAAATAGAGCATATTTTTTACTGATAGTACTAACTCGATTTAATAACATTTTGGTGTTGGATTTTTATATGCTAGAAAATAAGAAAGGTGAGTCCTTTCTTGTTACTCTAAATGTCATGATTAATGGAGTGACCTTTGTTATTTTTGTTTTCATAGAGAGCAGCTCTTTTGGGTTGAATCCGAGGTAACAGTGGGTGATGGGCTCCAGTTCTTTAAGAACTTTCACGGGACATCTTTCTTTTGTTTTCTCATCTAAGAAGACTAGATATAATTTTTTTTAAGTTACAAGTGCTACATGAATGTATTTTTGTGCTAAAAGATCCCAACAGTAGAGAAGTGTATAGAGCGAATAATGGTCCCCCATCCTCTGCTCCACCCCCATTCCCCTCCCTGAGGTTACCACACTGGTTCTGTGGGCATCCTTCCAGCATCTTCATACATAGCTATCTGGATAGATTCATATGCAGATCATTTGAGGGGCAGTCTCATTAAGAAATTGGATTTTGCTGTTCATGTCATTCTCAAGCTATTTTCTGCACAGATATAAATCTATGTATAGAATCACAGCCTGGAGGGCTGATATTCGCAGCTCTGCACTAGAAACGTGTTGTCGATATGGACACCAACAGCTGTGTGTTGGGGTGGTTAGCGGAGACCCTCTTCACCAAGCTCCACCCCAGGTCACAAGCATCCCTCTTGGGGCTCCCTCACTCAGGTGGCCAGTATCCAGCTTTTCTCTCTGAGGAATAAAACCTTCAATAACTTGAACTTAAACCTCAACTATTTACCCTTAACAGTACCTTTACCTGTCTTCTGTTATATTTACCTTTTCCCCTATTTTTTTTTTAGTTCCTTTCCCCATTAATTTAAAATCCTACCTTTAGACTTAGCACTAGTAATCTCATTTTATATAAAAATCCAACTATTCACAAAGTTCTAACTAGAAGTGTTCACTGTGCCATATTGGTGTGTGTTCATAATGATGGGATGTGATGTAAAGGAGACTTATAGAATATAATTTGTTGTTAATATGTGCTATTGTATTAACATTTTAACAATCGGTCTACCATCCTTTATTACCTTTCATTAACCATCATGTTGAGGTAACCAAAATACCTGGTTCCCCACATCCATTCTAAATAAACTGGACTTTACTATGTAAAAAAAATGAAATTACTAAAAAAAGTTAAGTACCACGTTTAAAAAATTAAGTATTTGCCGTAAGAAGAATAATCCATTGTCTTGCTAAGTTCTTTTGGTGTGGGACTGCATTTTTCCTCCAAGCATCAAGCCTAGTGTGCTGGTGATGAAGAGGGGAAGACTAGAATGGTGTGAAGTCACAGATGAGAAAACAGGCAGCCTGCCCCCCAGGAAGGCTCTCACAACAGAGTTCATCCCTGCAGGGAGGAGTTGAACCAGAATGCCATGCGCTTCTATGCTGGGAACAGGGCTCCCTGAACTTTTTTGACTTCATACGCGAGCATTTTTTTTTAACCAAAATCTCTGACCTTATATATTTAATTATGGATATGTAGGTCATTTGAAAGAGCATGAGTATGCTCCCCCTGTGTAATGTATCCTATGGAACAAATACAAAAGATAAATTCTTAAGTGGAGAAGGATGAGAAACAGTGTTTTTTAAATATGTGTATGGTATCTTCAATCCAGGCCTTTTTTCCCAAGAATCTTTTAAAAGACCATTTTGAGAGGTTTCATTTAGTTAAAACTAGTTTGAGTTAAAGCCACTTAACTGGGCAAACAGAAACTTGACTGTGTCCCACTGTGGGGAAAGCGGACCAGCCTGTAAGGGCCCCTCTGTCAAGCCCTTGCCTGTGGAACAGGATGAGACAGACGAAGACAAGAGAAGAGACCCCTTGACATTCCAGCCACACGTGCAGCATCTGAAACTCAGACCAAGGAAGGTGCAGCCGTTGTCCACCCAAACAGTAAATATTAAGGTCTTTGTTTTAGATTTTTGAAAATAAAAGAGAAATGTCCTTCATTTCTCCCCATAGGTAATAGAACACGAGCATTTGGGGTGCCACAGGCACGCAAACCCCCGTATGCATAGATTAGCCCAAGAGGTTCATGACCATCGTAGCCATCCTGTGACTTCAACACGTGCCTTTTCTGGTCATCAGAGCTCAGTGTGGCACCCTCTCCACTGTGTGATGCCCCACAGCTGGGAAGAGAGTCTCCATCTGCTCTGAACCCTCCCTTCTACAGTTCAGTACACCCCATAATGCACAGGACACTTAAGCCCAGACTGTCGTGCTTGTGGGCCTCGGGGGAGTGAAACCAGAGTGCCTGTCTTTTATCTGCTGCTCATCAAAACTGTGAAAAGGTGTGGCTTGATGCGCAAAATGCTCTCAACTTCTACCAGAGTATATTCAGATTGCTGGTTTTATTATCTCCAGTGAGATACAGCAGTGGTGACAGGTTCACTGTAGTATGTTCACCACGCCCTTAGCGTTACCTCGCTACTCTAATACATGGACCAAGGTATTATTCAGGATTTGAAAGAGAGTTGGAGGGATTTCATGAAAAAAGGAAATCTATCATGTAGGCAATACTCAGGATATAATATAAATCTATCATGTAGGCAATACTCAGGATATAATCTATCATGTAGGCAATACTCAGGATATAATTTTTAAAGTTACTAGAACCTGAGAGTGTGCTGAAGATAAAATATTCAGAAGAACTTAGAGAAAATTATGAGCTGGTATCAGGTCTCCAGCAAGACTTCTGATGGTGGTGAATTTTCTGACTTTGGAAAGGACCCTCCCTTCTGCTTGCAAAGCTCTGTGGCAAGTCCATGAACTGGGGGTGCATGTCCATAGCCCAGCCCAGATGCTTTCCTTTCTGCTTCCCTCTTTCCCCTTGGCTCTCTCATCTCTTTCTGAGCACCTGCTCTTGTTGGACCACCGCTGTCCCTCGAGTTTTAGTAGAGTTCTCTATCGGGAACCATACTGGACTGAAAGGGGAATTTGTTATGAGGATCCAGAGACTCTCAGACCCCAAGGCCAGAAAGGCAGCTGGCCCAGAGGCTAGGTGGCCACCTGGCCTACTCCCCACGTGCATCTTGGCTCCTGTCTTGCACAACAGCTCGGTCCCTTTCTCTCCTGACTTAGAGGGACTTTCTGTCAGTCTCTCAGTCTTTCCTGAGAAACCAAGGCGTCTATAAAAACAAGTAGGCTTCCAGGGTTAGTCCCACTTTCCTTTCAACAACAGTTAGCCTGTCTGTTGACACTTAGCTGGCATAGTTGACAGGGTTCTCAGTTCCTCATCATTTTTGCTTCCATCACCCAGTTCTGGCTTGAATATTAGAGAAGGGACCCTAGACAAAGAAACTTGGACTTGGCCTGAGGAAGATATGGGTGAGGTCTGCTCATGGATCTGGTGGAATCTGTAATCATAACGAGAAACTTCTTACAAGTTTTATACCTGGATCCGAGCCTTCCGAGTTGAGGCCTATCTTGGCCTCTGTCCTGACACATGTGGAGGGTCTTCCCTTTTTCTGGAGATCTCCAAAGAATGTAGAGCCTGCAGTAACCTGCTCCCTCTCCAGCCTCTTCCATTCACCTGAAGTATGTTCATCCACCAAACAGAAAGGCAGGCTCTCCCCTCTGATCATTCCGACCTGGCTTCTCCATGATCTCCTCAGTCAGGAGTCCTCCCTGGGAGCCACTGACCCAAAGCAAAGCTACATGTCCCGTTTTCCTCACCAGACCCAGGCGCACCCCAGCTAGGCTGCTGTTTCCTGTTCTTGGGGACGCCTCTAGTTCTCAGCCCATTTCAGAGCAAAGATGTCATGAATTCAGGGTTTGAATTATTTTTCCCAGCCCCATATTCTCTTGAGTAGCTCACTGTTCATCATCGTTCATCTTTCCTTTTTTCCCGTTAAATCCCCACCCACCTAGGAAAGTGGGTATTTCTTTTTTTTTTTTAAGAAAAATAGCCACTTAACAGTTGAATGACAGGAAGAATTCTCACCCTGAGGAGGAGTCTTGGTATTTATTGGACACATGTGAAGAGTGAGCCTGTCTAACAGAGGGGTGGTTATCCTTCGTGAGTGCACTCAGGACAGTGGTTCCAAACCAGGGATGATTTTTGCCTTCCAGGGGATGTTTGGCAAAATCTGGAGACATGTTTGATTGTCACAACTCCGGGGAAGGGTGCTACTGGCATCTACTGGGTAGAGGCCAGGGATGCTGGTGAACATCCTACAATAGACACAGGATGGCCCTCACAGCAGAGAATTAACCACAATGTCAGCAAGTTAAGAAATCCTAAGTTAGGGCTAGTGAGATGGACGTGGGTGGGTGAGCTGCTGAGGAAGGTCTGGGGCCATTGTGCTAAATGCTGAGGAGACCCTAGATAGTATTTTGTCAAGTCAAAGGCCACCAGGAGAAGTAAACACAATGATGATCTTCTGGGCATGATGAAGCCTCGGTCTTTGGGTCACTGATTTTATAGAAAGGCAGCTGTGTTCCCTTGCTGCAGAACAGCGGTTTTCAGACTTGGGGTCTGGGGACTCCTTTACATGCTTAAAAAGTATTGAGGGCCCTAAAGTCACTTTAAAATAACAATAATAAACTCAAGTATGTCAACACAGAAACCTATTTTATGAAAATAACTATATTCCCCCACCCAAAACAAAATTGTGAGAAAAGAGCAGCATTTTGGATGTTGGCAAATCTATTTAATATCTGGCTTAACAGAAGACAGCTGATTTCAAATATATACTTCTGCATTCAGTCCATGGCAGCGCCATACATCGTGGAGCCGCTGGAAACCCCACCGTAGACTCAGAGTGAGAGTGAAAAACACAAATAAGGTCTGAGTATAATTTTGAAAAACTTTTGACCTCAAGGACCCCTGAAAGGGGCTCAAGTCACCCCAGCCCCCAGGAGTACCTGGCCCACACTTTAAGAACAGTTGCTCTAGAATGAGGGGGTCTGTGAACCTGAATGGGGAAAAAATTTAGCCTTCCTTTCAATTATGCATGGAGACCTCAAACTTCAGTGGTATCGGTAGCAGAATCTATGATGTTGTCAGCAACAGAAGTCAGGGATATTTTCAGATGACGTTACAGTTGCTGCAGACACCTAAAATATAATTTTATACTCATCATTGCTTTGAAATTGCAGTCATTACAGCATTAGATCTTGTTGTTAATGTTAATAAGAAAGTACATACACTACTTACCATAAATATGTTCTTTAAATATTTTGATAAATGTATTTCAGTGTAATTGCGTTCCTTTATAATCCTATGTGTTTTATTAAACCTATTTGAAAACATTCTGAGGAGGGGTTCATGGGCTTTATTTAGTAGACTGCCAAAGAGGTCGTTGGTATGAAAGTACTTAAGAAGCCTTGCCCTAGAGAGTTACACAGCCAAAAAAGCATCACTAGGCCATTTTGGGGAAGTGATCTGGCCCAAAAGCAAGCTGAAATTGGGATGTGTTCCAAGAAAGCAAGTTCCAGCACCGCTGTTGTCAGCCTCTATGTGGACCGCTGCCATTCCAGGTCCTCACGGGAAACAGGGTTCAACAGTTTTCAAGAAAGAGGTCAGCATCCTGAATTTGAGAAACTTTACAAAAGTTTCCTTTAAAAGTTCCCATAATTCACATGATCAACTTCAGCCTTCTCAGCAAACTCGGCTACCCTAAGAGTTCCAGACAGCCAAGGGTTTCCTGCCACTGTGACACATTAATAAAGCTTCCCAAAATTCCTGGACAGGCACAGACAGGGGCAAAAATGATTGCTTCTGAGAAGGGGCCTGGGGTGGATGGGAGACTTTTTGTTGGTTGGTTGGTTCTTGAATCTCGTCCGTTAAAAATGCACATAATTTCTCATATCAAAAATTCAGTTTGGCTGCTTACCAAAAGCAGTCCCTTTTCCCATAGCGTTCCCCTTCCCCAGACGTCAAAAGCAGCCACTCGTAACTCATCCTGCTGCCGCTGCTAGCGTTTCCTCCTTATCTCTGAACAGCTGGCACAGAGTGCAGTATCTGGTCGCTTTCTACAGTGGACAGCTCCCACCCCCACCACACACGCCGCCTCCTGCTCCCTCCCCCACCCCACGCTCACAAGGCAGTTATCAGGATTCTGACAGCTCAGCAGTCAGTATTTATACATACCAGACCTTCTCCTGGTTATCTAAACCTGCTCTTAATCCAGTTCAAACATACCCGGTATTCTGGGCCGATGGCTGTCATGGCCTGATGCACAGCTGTTATCCTGGGGCGCTCCCCTTACCCTCATCTGGGCATCGCCTTCACTTAGCACTTATTTCAGAGTGCTCGTGTCCTACATTCTGGTAACTGCTCCTCTTTTGGGGAGAGGTAGAGTAAGTATCTCTTCCAGTAGCTTCTGAGAAAGCGTCCATGGCAGATAAAGTGTTGAGACCTTGCTTGTCTTAAAATATTCTTAATCTGCCCCATACCGAATCAATAGTTAGAGAATTCTAGGCTGGAGCTCAGTTTCCTTCACAATTTTGGAAACATTATTCTTCTGTCTTTTTTGAAAGCCTTTTAGATTCCTAATCCTTTCTATGTGACCTTCTTAAATCGCTGGTTCCTGTTTAGAAACTTGTAGCATCTCCCGTGCACCTAGTCATGGCCACATTCACGATGGTGTGTCTTGGTCTCGAGCAGTTTTCACTCCTGCTGCTGGGCACTTTCCATCTGAAAAGGCAAGCCCTCCAGTTCTGGGAAATTCTCTTGAATTTCTTCTTTGATTACCTCCTCATCGTTTCCAGTTAAGTTTTTTCTTTCTGCTATTATGCTTTCAATTTCTAAGAACTTTTCCTTCTTCCCCAAGTGTTCTTGTTTCACGGATGAAATATGTCAGTAACTGGAGTGTTTTTTCTCGTGGGCTGGTCGATTCCCCAGAGTAGACTTTTCCAGTCTCCTACGTTGGGCAGGGGTGGGAGGGGAGGGATGAGGCTGGCTGCCAGCATCTGGGAGGAAAGGGAACGCAGGGTCTCAACATCCAGTATAGGCCCATTGTCCCCTTCATTTCAGAGACCCTCTCTAGAGAATAAGCCTTCTGCCAGAATGAAGGTGGATATCTGGGGCCTGTTTCTGAAACCTACTTCAGCCAATTTTCTAAGGACACCCTTCAACTGTTCTTCTAGAGATAATCTTGGGACACCAGTTCACAAGCCCTTGGGAGTTCTATGGAATGAACCAGGTTCCTTTTCAACTCTCCCTACTGCCTGCCTAGAATTCTGCCTTCTAAGATCTGTTAAGTAAATTGCCTCTTGTCCTCCTGTTTTCTAACTTTTGCTTTCGGCACCTCCATTCCTGTTTTCCTCTTCCTTGGAGTTGATTATGCCTATAAAAAAAAATCCCTTACTGTAATTTTAGTGGAGATTTAGGAGTTCATGGAGCTAAATATATGTATTTAGTGTGCCACCTTTAACCAGAAATTTGGGAGTTTTCATTGCATGCTTTTTTGTGCCGTTTGAATTTTGTCCATATTTATGTTCTAAGAATTCAAAATATAAATATTTGGGAAATTCCCTGGTGGTCCAGTGGATAGGATTCTGTGTTGTCACTGCTGTGGCCCGCATTCAATCCCTGGTTGGGGAACTGACCCATACGGGGAACTGAGCCATAGATAGATAGATATAGATAGATATATAGATATAGATATAGATAGATACATATTTGTAAACAAAGCTTCCTTCTTTGTTCTTTATTACAGTTAAGAAAGATATTTCCACTTAAATCTGTACTACCATTTGAACATTCACGAAATCCAAAGGCCTCAAAATATGGAATAGAGGAGGTTGGCAGAGGTCTTTGTGCGCCCTCTTAGCTCATATTCCACGTGGGTCAGATACGATGGGAAGTAGTTCTTTCTGTGTCTTCTTTCCTTTTTGATTAGATTTTAGATGAGACCCATAATTCAAAGTATAGTATAGTACTAAGTATGCAAATAGTAACAATAATAGTTAACATTTATTGAATACACTGAGCCCCAGATACTGTGGTAAGCGTGTTCTGTGTTTTAACTTAATTCCCGGAACAAACTCATGAAGTAGGCACTACTGTTATCCCTATGTTACAGGTGAGAAGATGGAAGTACAAAGATGTTAAGAAACCTGCTCAAGGTAACATAGCAAGTTGATGGCAGAGTCAGGATTCAAACCCAAACAGTCTAGCTGTAGAGCACATTTTAAACTTAACTACTTATGTGCACAATACTAATGGTTTGTAAATCATGTGAATAACTAAAAGTACTGTCCCCAACTTTGTTGCACATGTTCCCAAACTTCCTTAATGGACCAATTGCCATAACTTCACCAACTTATAGCTCTTTTTTCCACATAAAACTTGCCAAAATGTCACTAGACTAAGGGAAAAAATTCTTCACTATCTACCTCAAATAAAATATTATTAGCAGAGAACTGGTTGGTATTAAGATAATTGCATAAAACTTGATTTTCATTGCATGAAAAGGATGTAAATTGGCCACTTACCCTAAAATAGTACTAGAGAATGCAAGTGATAAAACATGTCAGTATTCCTCTTTTTCCCTTTATTAATAATTGAGGGATACTTTAAAAATCATAAAAGATTACATAAGAGCTTTAGAAGAATTCAGATTTTCTTTACTAGCCAGTCATGTTCATTTTTATAAAACTGACATCACTGTTAAACCATTTTTACCTCAGGTTAAAATTTGACTGACCTTTTCTGTTACTGAGTCATACCAGGTCACTGAAACCTAAAATAAGTATGTTCTAAGCATTGGGCAACCATCATAACCTATTTAGAGCCAAGATCCACTCAAGACACGTTGACTTCTTGTATGTCACCACCGAGATGGCCAACACGTGCATCAGTAATGTCCCCATGTTCTCATTAGCTCTCCAAGAAGGGAAGGATGCCAGGAAGATGTGCAGAAGTAAATTCAATGGACTCTCTTTGGTCCAGAGTTATGGCTGTTGTTCTATATGTCAGCCTGTTTGTTGCTAACATTTTTTTTTTCTGCAATAACCTATTTTGCGATTTGACTTGACCCATGGTTCATCTGAATCCAGGCAATTACACTTATAGTAAAGGTTCTGCTGTCCAGTTTTTCTCCATCCTGAGGAATGTCAGGAGGCGAGTATTCTGCATCTAAAGGGAACATGAAAAATAAAAATGGAAACACCTGGAGAGTGCTTTCACTCACATTAATCTGCTGCTCTTAGTGATGAGGCTCTGCTCTGCACGTGGCCTCAGAGCAGGAATTAAGAGTCAGACTGAGTGATGCTGCCTTGGTGTTCAGGTAGAAAGGCCTCATTGGCAAGGATAATAAAATGTGCTGACTTCAATTACAAGGGGAATTTTGCCCGTTGAGTTTGAGTTGGGGAAATGACCTACAAATCACTAATATCCACGCATTGTGGAAGAGATTTGGACCCTGTATTTTCCCATATTTCCCCCTTATTAGATGGTAATTTTCCGTTAGGGATTTGGGTTTCTCGAGGTATGCATTGATAGGGAGATGGAAAGAGAGAGTAGTGAATTAAAATCATTT
Organism: Leucopleurus acutus; assembly: GCF_964270905.1. NCBI lineage: Eukaryota > Metazoa > Chordata > Mammalia > Artiodactyla > Delphinidae > Leucopleurus > Leucopleurus acutus. The sequence continues at coordinate 20,719,844 of NC_139148.1, forward strand.
TATGGTAAGTGTCTGTGCCTTTTCAACTATACGCTTCTCTTTGTAGAACTCTTAAGTCAGGAAAATCATTCAGGTGAAGACTATGCATTTTGATGTTAACAGATTCCACTCTTATAGACAGACAACCAGTTAACAACATGAAATGAGACAGTGATGGTTTTCGAAATGAAATAATGTTTGATGTAACCTCGGGTTTCTCTCTGAACTTTGGCCACGTTGTTAGAAAAGCTAGGAGGAGGGGAGCAGCTCTGTCAAGCACAGAATTACACACGTGGAAAAAAAATTAATCTAACTACTAAGGGAGAAGCCTATGTTCTCTTGCATGATATTTAGCAGCAAGAGCAAGGAGAGGGCTGTTTCTTTCTTTGTGTAATGTGCAGTAGTTACAATAAACACAAGATTTCCAAATCTCAGAGGACTCTCTTGACAGTTGCTTGATAACAGCTTTTTTCATTCCATAGTTTTGACAGTTTGTGTGTGTTGCCATATCTAGTGTAAACTAAAACATCACTGTCATTCTGTTTTTCTTTTGTATGTGGCTTCTTTTTTTTTTTTTCATCTTTAGGATAATGAAAAAGATGGGCTTTTCACTTGTAGACCAGAGTAAGGCAAGTTGTGTGTGGAGATTAGCGTGTGTTTATGAGTTCTGAAAGATTCGAGTTGACAGCAGAACACTGCTTTAAATAATTTTTTTTCTCCATATTGCTTCAGTAAAAGTGTAAGTGGGATGTGTAAGTTTTCTCTTAATCTTTTGTTAAATAGCAAATCTTAAGCATCTGTGTGGGTACCTATATTTATCTGTGGTTATTGAAAGTGAATGAATACAATAAATATCTGTAGCGCTCCTGGCTGTGCAGCCTTTGAGAAATGGAAAGCATTCTGTTCCTTGTCGTCTGAGAGGGCCTTGCCCTGCTCCACCTTGGTACTTTCAGTCCCCGCGTATGCTTCCCATCAGCTGGTGGATCCCCCATCCCACCTGCTTCTGCCAAGTTCATAGCTAAATGAAGTCATCAGTTTGTTTTAGAAACAACAGGGTTTCAGTTGTTGTTTGTTTATCTGATCTTTGTTTTTCTGGAGGAACTCTAGAAATTAAACTGCATCAGCACCATTTGCAAGGCTGCAGGAGAGACAGCAGACCAGGAGCACATGTCAGGGTCATGATGGTCTTTACTCATCAGATGCAAACTCTCAGATTCTTCAGATTCAGGAAGGGGTCCCGTACCTGGGATACCTTCCCCCCTCCAGCCCTGATAACCTTTTATGTGTAGAAACCTCGTGAGGTTATTTTGCCATCAAACCAAATTTTGCTGTAGCGTAGCAAAGCTCCCGATGCCGTCACCTGGCATGTTACAGACAAATTCCAATTACTTTTCTACTTCGAGCTATTGTTAAACACTACAAGCTAGCTGACAGTAAAATTATAAATACAGGTGTTGTCACACTACACTATAATCAGAATTTTAATTTGAATTTTCATTTGTAAAGCCTTTTTTTCCCACATGAAAATGGGAATAGAATTAGTTTTATTGACAGTAAAAAGACATTTTGAAAGCTTCCCAAATCATTACCTGTATTTAGCAGGAGGCAAAATTGTGTATGTCCATGTAAAAAGAAGAGTTTTATTATCACATATTTACTCATTATATTTGGTGGTAAATAAAACGGGGAAGACATGTTTGACAAATGATTGATGGAACTCACTAGGTTTTTGCTTCATCGGAACAATAGACAGACATAAATATATATTTTGCTTTTGTTTTGTTCTGCTATTCCTAATGCAGACCTGCAGACAAAATCTTCTTCCAGCAAATTAAGTACAGCCTGTTGGGAGTCTGCATGCCATGCTGAACTTTTTATTTGGCAATTTTCTCTTCCCCATATTCATCATCTGTGGTGCTCTTTTTTCCCCCTTTGCGTGGTGGTTGGAGTGGGTTCCCCCTTCTCAAGTCCCTTTTTTTTTTTCCTCAAGGCATTTAGTGTCGTGTCTGCCAGATTTCAGTGATGAGCAGCGAATTGCTTTTAAAGTGGGCATTATGCCAGTTCAGCAGCACAATGGAAAACCAATCTTCCACCATTCTACTTCTGATGCTGTTATTGTAGCGTTTTAGATAACTGCTGCCACAAAAAAAGAACAAGAAAGGAAAAAAAAGATGTGCTCAATTGCTACCAGTTAGTCAAGTTAAATCCAGAGTAGCATTAAAATTACTCTGAAAACTGTTTGTCAGAGGTCATGTGCCGTCTGTGGCTGCCGTACGTAGGATAGATGTTCTGTTCTGGTGGGGTTTTTCCCTTTATTATTACTGTGACTGACCAGCTCTCTAAATAGCCCTTCACTACCTGTTTACTTATTGTCTTCACCTCCCTGTTGAAAAAAAATGTGTCAAACAGAAATGCTGAAAAGTTTCTTTAAAGTGCTGGAAATAGCAGGAGAGTGAGTTGTTCGGGGTGCTAGAGTTTGTACAGTGTGAAAGCAAAAAAAAAAAAAAAAGTGGGGGGAGAGCAAGAACGTAATTCTCTGGTTTCTATAGCAAGATTACTGTTTTCTTCTTTTTATCTTCACTTTTCAACCACTGGGTTCACTGTTCTACTTTTTTTCTTAATAGCACAAATGGAATTTATCCTCTCTCCATCTCGAGTCCCTCCCCCCCCCCCCACTGGCTTTGCTTGTGAATGAAAGGGACTCCCACTATGACTACAGGACAGATGGCAGCTGTATATGTTGTATTTGATGTATTTTGAAGTGAACCATATTTTTAAATTCAAGGCCAACGGATGGGCTATTTTGAGGGTGGCAGTAACACTATACTTAAAGCCTGCTCCACTTCCACAGAATTTATTTAGACTTTTAAAATTGCATAAATAAATAACCTATAATCTGTGCTCAAAATAATTGAGTTGTGATCTATTAGATGTATTGCAAAAATAATAAAAGCAACTCAGGTTTCTGGACTGCCTTTCTTCTAAAGAATGTATGTTTATTTATCTTTATACTATCTCTAATAGATTTTTCTCTCCATATCTATTATATCATCAGACTCTAAGCCTTATGAAGGCAGGCATTTTTAAAATTTATTATTTTGTTTGTTATATTCCACATAAGAGTAAAATCATATGGTCTTTCTCCATCTGACTTATTTCACTTAACATAATACCCTCAAGATCCATCCATGTTGTTGCAAATGGCAAGATTTTGCCCTTTTTTATGGCTGAGTAGTATTCCATTATATATATGTATACACCACATCTTCTTTCTCCATTCATCCATTGATGGTTGTTTCCTTGTCTTTCTTGGCTATTGTAAATAATGCTGTGATGAACATAGGGGTACATATATCTTTTTGTATTCTTTTCGTATTCTTTGGGTATACAGAAGTGAGATAGCTGGATCATATAGTACTTCTATTGTTAATTTTTTGAGGAATCTCCATACTGTCTTCCATGGTGGCTAAGGCAGGCTTTTTTTTTTTTTTTTTTTTTTTTTGCGGTACGCGGACCTCTCACTGTTGTGGCCTCTCCCATTGCGGAGCACAGGCTCCGGACGCGCAGGCTCAGCGGCCATGGCTCACAGGCCCAGCCGCTCCGCGGCATGTGGGATCTTCCCGGACCGGGGCATGAACCCGTGTCCCCTGCATCGGCAGGCGGACTCTCAACCACTGAGCCACCAGGGAAGCCCAAAGGCAGGCATTTTTGTCCGTCTTGTTCATTCCTGTATCCCCAGGGCTTAGAACAGTTATCTGGCACATAGTAGGCACTCGATAAATATTTATTGAATGAGTTAATAATCCACGTTTCTCCTGTGGGTTCATAGAATTGTAGTGTATTTATTTATTCATATTTTTAAAAATCCACCTAGAACGTCAAACTGTGCTCCTGAAGTATAGCAGTCATACTGATTTAGTCTTTGATTCCTTCCTTCACCCCTACCCCATCCCAAATTGTGCTTGACACCCTGTGGGTACTCAATAAATATTTGTTGAATGAACAAGTGGAGAGGCCCAAACACGGGTAATTTGCCAGTGGGGGATGTCGTCATTTGGTTGTAGAGATGAAGGTAGACGAATGCTCCACCTGTCAAGAGTCTCCGAGTTCTCAGCTTTATGTTAGTCCAGAGTTCTTTACCTGGTATCATGGTTTTCTGGGCTTGTAGTCAAGCATGTTTCAGATTCGTATTTTCCCCAGTTTCTAGTTTAACGTTTAATGTTAGCTAAAGCATTCAAGAAAAGGCCCTGATAATGATGCGGTCAGTATTCGTAAGCAGCCCATCCGCTAGTGCCATCTAAATGAAGACATTGCATGCTCTCCGGTGTGAGTGGTCCTGTCTTAACGTGGGAAGGAGGCTGCCCTGCGTAGTGGGATGCATCCGTGCTAGCAGTTACATCTCCCTCTGCACCATTTACCTTTTCTGTGGAATTGTGGTTTAGGTATTCTGTCATTCCGTCACATCCTCCACTACCTGCCTCCCTGGAACTCCCCGCTTCCATCTGCGAAGTGAGGGAAATGAGGGCCTCTAGGCTGCTTAACAAGGTCAGAGGGTTCAGAGAATTCAGTGACTTAATCACAAACTGTACCGTGTAAGAGACACCGCTCTCCCTTTTAATCATTGAGTCTTAAATGTGACATAGTTTTAAATGGATAGCAACAATTTGCAAATCAGTCAGACCCATTTTGTAATTAGCTTTGGACTAAGCATTAAAAAGTATACATTGAGGATTGTGATAGTAAAAATGCAGAGCAGTGTGTGTATTGTTTGTTGACATGGAGGTAGTGAGTGTCTCTAACTACTAACAGATTCTCTCAAAAGAATGCCTTGATAGAAGCCTTTTTTTTTAAGGAGCATATAAAAGGACTTTCTTAAGTTTTACCACAAAAAAGAACCTGAGAATGTGCAATAGAACTTGTTAGTGGCTTTATTTGAGAAGCATCTGGAATGTGCAATAGAACTTCCCTGATGTGCTCGTTCCATCTTTTTTTCTCTAATCATTTGACCTTCATCCAAGAAGAACCAAAGAACACACTGAAATAAGAATTCATATTTTTATTAGAGCAGATTTTAGATCTATAAAGTGAACCATTTGGCCTTACATGCCCTGGCATCAGCATTGTACCCCGGGGGGAAGATGAGCATGTTCGTTCTAGCATCCTGCATCAACATGGGCTAAAATTCCAAAGACTTTCAGTTGCCTGGGCCAAAGATGGGAAATCTTCCGTAAGAGTGCTGAGGAGAACTTGTGCATTTCTAAATCTCAATCATGCAGCCTGGGGGGTAGGAGAGTGTGAGTTACTCTTTGTGTCCCTCCACACTGAGTTTAGAGGAAAGAGCACAAGCCTTGCAAAAAGCTTCCTGGTCCAGTTTCCTCATGGGTATCGTGTCTCCTCTGTTTAACTTATGGCGTTGTTTTCATTGTAGCTGCTTAGCATCGCCATTGTGGCCATGGACAATTCAGAAACAAATGGGCATGGCTGTGTTCCACTAAAACTTTATTGATAGAAACAAGTGGCAGCCTGGGTTTGGCCTTCAGGCCATACTTGGCTAACCCTTGCCCTATAATAATGAAAGGTATAAAACAAAATACCAAAATTTTTTTGACTGCTTCTAGTAAAGAACCCCATTTGGGAGTCAGCCAGTATGGTCCGTGCTTGGCCACCCTTGTGAGGAAGAAGCCTAAAGGGACTCTGTCTTTCAAGAGAAAGGCTTCTGTAATTTTTAGGTCACACTTCCCAAATTCTTGCCAAATTCTATAGGGAGAATTTACATTCCGTTCAGCTTGTGTTTGTCAGTAGCTTCACTTAGGCCACCTAGTCTCACAAGAGCCTTTAGCTTTTCTCTAAGAAAATGTTCCTTCCTTAAGACACTCAATTTCCTTAGAGCCTTGATGTAAGTTACAGTAGAGAAAGGATGCCCGTATTAAAATTGCTAAGTAGGCTGGAGCACTGCCACTAGTTACCTCCCCAGGGCAACCCTAGAGTCTTTGATGGGGGAGAAGAGTTGATAGAGAGGGACAACGGCCATCTTGATGACCAACCAGTTAAGGTTTCAAGATATGTGGTCAGTTCTTTTTTTTTTTTTTTTAAGTATTTATTTATTTATTTGGCTGTGTCGGGTCTTAGTTGCAGCATATGGGATCTAGTTCCCTGACCCCAGGGATCGAACCCAGGCCCCCTGCATTGGGAGCGTGGAGTCTTAGCCAGTGGACCACCAGGAAAATCCCCTATGTGGTCAATTCTGTTGAAACTGGTAGAGAATCCTACTTAAAGAGTGTCACTGTCATATCCTGGAATGGAGCACACCACGGTCTTCAGGGTTCCAAGAGGCAGAATCATATTAGCTTAATGGAAGAACTTATCCGAGAGAAAGTACAGTATATCAGTTCATAGAATTTAAGAAGGTAGAGGTTGCTAATCCTGATACCCTGAAAACATTGGTATTTCAGACTTCATGGTTGGTTCTTTGAGTGGCTGGATTGCTTTAATATTTAGATTGTATCTGTTGAGTCAGAAATTCAAAACCACATCCATTTTACATAAACATAAAATCCAGAGCAGCCAAAAAAATCTACCTAATACAGAATTTACCTTCTTATATTTTCCTTGGATAACGAGTTTGATGTCATTTAACAGTCTGCCTTTGACTTTCTCTTTCTGCTTTTCCTCAGATTTCTTAAGGTCTTAGATTTCCACCCATTCCCTAGGCACGCCACGCTGAGTCAGTTAGCTTAGGCACTCCACACTGAGCGGCAAGTTGGCAAATAATATATTTATTCATGTTTTCCTGTACTCCCACCATTTGTCCAGGGCAGTGGCCCTCTCTGATAGGCCGATTCTAAGATGGCGCCCCAATGATCCCCGTATCACTCTTGTGCAGTAGCCCTCTTCCTTTGCGTGTGGGCTGGACCAAGTGACAAAAGGGATGGGATATCACTTCTGAGATTAAGTTACAAAAGAATCTGACTTCTCTCTTGAGCACGCACTCCGAGGGAAACCAGCTGGCATGATGAGATATTGAAGCCTCAGTCCAACAACCTGAGAGGAATATATAGTCATTTATTATATTATTATGTTGCCAGAGTACCTGTTTGATTTGGATTAATCAAAAGTGTTCACTTTTCCTCCATAAAGAATGTAATTCTCACCATCTTGGGGTATGACATCTATAGATGCATGATACACAAGTTGGGAGGGAATGTTCACAACCCATGAACAAACATGGAACCCAGGAAAGGCCGAGAGCCCTTGGAATAATTGTAGCTGCATCCATCCCCA